>NW_027280879.1:0-233530 GCF_046629955.1 Centroberyx affinis | reverse complement strand
AAGACATGCTACTGCAGCCAGCCAAAGCTCAGGTTGACACAAAATCCAAATATCTTTCTTCAATCAAACATGTAGTTGTTATTATCAGTTTAAAGATTCTATCAAAACGTCAAATCCACACAGTGGCTTTAGTCTCGGCCCATTATGGCTTGCACAGGGCTGCAGGCTCAGTTCTCCCACAGGGGACCATGAAGTCCTGGGGGAGCCTATTAACCCATTATGTTCCTCTCTGGAGTAGTGTTAAGGACAATCACACATGAGTTGGAGGCTGAGCCACAGGAGGCTGCATCTGCTATAAGACCAAGCCTGTTCACTTCCATGTAGCCCGAGGCGCTGAGCGGCACCATTCCCATGCCGTGCCTTGCTCATGGGCCGATGTGGAACACGCAAACTATAATGTGACGGCTCAAAAGTGTGATGCGGCCTCTTGGATTCACTAGAAAGCGAGTGATACTCCACTGGAGGAAAGAGGGAGGCTATTGTTAAGGTGATGTATAATTCCAGCCGAATGAGTTGACAGGATTTGTTCGTTTTTCCTGTTTTTATCTGACTGTGAAGGATTTATTTTAGAAGTTATTTGAGTAGTCAAAGTTAGGCTAGCCCACAGCATCAGGAGCAAGATACTGGAGGCAACAAATTCTGTTTTGCGCTCTACAATATACAGTGGGACTAAAAGGCCTATTTCAAATCATAATATAGGTCAACTCAAAACTCAGTTTGCTGTGCAGCCTGCAATCAGTTGTTATTATGCACTTATTATAATTATACCAGCTCACTATGGAATACGTCTTAAACGATAGAAATTAAAATAATTAACATGATGATGTTGTTTAATATGATGATAGCTGTGGAAGACACTGGTAGTACAGACTAAAAAATAAATAAATAAATAAAATCATTTTTCATATCAGGCTCTATACCTCTGTGTCAAATTTTCCAACATGCTTAAACAACTGCAGGTATGATGCCAAACAAGCACGTTTCTGGAAGACATAGAAGACAATAGAATAATTACCATAATCATAATCATTATTATTTTTTCTGCATTTTAATTAGCCCTATGAAGCTCAATTAAGCTCTTCAGTATAAGCGCCTATTCAGTAAACAGCTGTCCACCTGTCTTCTCTTTCCTGGGAAAAGACTGTGGCGCCTGTTCACCGCCGAGGCACCGTCACCAAACCGAGGGGGAGAATCAGGCGAGGCCCCTGCAGCCAGCGAGGGGCCCGGGGTATGGGGGGTGATTAATGCCACAGAGAAGCAGGAGAAGCAGGAAAAGAATCTTGGAATGATTGCTACTAGCTTGCTAAAGAGGGAAAAGTAAAATAATTAAAAAAAAACATTAAAAAAGACGACAGCAAATACAAACTACATTAGGCAATTGCAGAAACTGTTATGCTGGATAGGTGTGATTGGGTTTAAAGTGACTAGCAAAGTTATTGATCATCATTAGCTCTATATACATGGGACTAATATTACCTGGAGACGTCCATTGATTTGTAATAATTGTGGTGATCAGCAGTGATTTAATCATGCACAAACCTGATATGTCTGTAATTTGTAAAGGAAACAGTTCCAGTGCAAATTACCCATATTAGCACACTTCAAATTTCACTTTAAATTTTGCTAAATCAGGAAGGACAAATTGTTAAATCTTGATTTTATGCAATTGTATCTGGGGCACCGGTGATTTTAGCAAATTCCATTATCCTGTGCGAATGTGTTTATTGATTATATGAGTTCCCCACGTAATACTAGTCCTGTGCGAATATAGGACTATTGACATTTTATTGACAAATGCAGGCTGGATTAATTTGGATATGAAATTTATTGACCATAAAATCTGTAGCTGGTGACTAAAGAGAAGAAACAAATTAAAGAGGATAAATATGCTACAATTACACAAGATGGCGCACTACAGGAGATGAGTTCAAGTTAACAAATTGTGTTTATTTTGAAAAAGAGGTTAGTGAAGGAACAACTTAACTTCATAGCAATACTGCTTGTTAGCAACTTCACGTTTCTTTGATGGAGGTGTTGGTTATCCACACACTTACTGAACGTTGCTGTGTCATGATGTTATCTCACATTTAAGGAAAATCTTAGTCTTACCAACACGAGACACAGCGAGCACGTCGGTGGAAGTGTATTTCCTGTTAAATCCACTCGAAATGCTTCTCCTGCTTCTCCTCCTCCTCTCTGGCATTAATCACCCCCCATACCCCAGGCCCCGAGGAGACCATATCTAACAAGGACACCCGCTTTCTTCGGCTGTTTGATCCCCGAAAGTGAAACTGTGTTAATTACGCGGTGAGAGAAAAACCCCATCTGGATTGGAGGCATTAACCCCTTCCACAGTGATTGCAATACAGTCATTAAGTATTCAAGAAAGAAGGGATTAAAGATGACTGGCCTTCATCATAACAAGCAGCGACTTGATTGCATTGCCAGTCGCCTCTCACGCACGTTTTTAGACATAAATCTTTATAACATAAATTCATACACATCATAGCAAGCAGTATCAACCTGATCTAAGTTATATGAAGATATAGGGCCTTTTAAGGAAAAACACATAAATGAATGTTTTCTTAAAATATAATTGCTGTCTATATTGATGGTGATTTGCCTTACAATCATCACTGACTGGAAATTATAGATTTTATTCCACCTTTTCATTTTCCACTACTACACTGAATATATACAATATAAAGGCTACAATAAAGCTTAAAGATTGAAAAATGATAAATGCAACAGTACACAATTGAAGGATTTATTTTGCCAAAATAAACCAATATTGCATGTCTGCAAAATACTTTGAATTCACAGCGAATTTTCTCCTCTCTGACAGTGAATGTAGAAGCTGAGGCCTCTCCCTCTTTCTTTTTTTTTTCCATATCTACAGCAAAATAAAATTACAGGCCAATCTGAAACAAACAGTCCATGGAACCACAGTGAATCTTGTCTAAAGGTCTGCACTGCATGTAAATGTACAACGATAACATTTGTATTCTAACTAATCACATACAGTCTAATATGAAAAACAAAGTCACAGAAAACCCCAACCCTAAAATATCAGGAGAAACGGCATACATAATAAAAAAAAAAAAACATCATTATACTTCTGCATTCTTTCTCATGGAATACTTTTATTTTTTTTAAAAAAGAAAAGAAAAGAACTGGTTTGCTATAAAAAAAAAAAAAAGTAACCATATTTGATTCTCAATTTCTCAAGACTCATTTATTCTGTTTTATTGAATGCAAGTTTCTGGCTACAGGGGGAATCTGTTTGTCTTTGGTTTTTCCAAGCTGTTGAAATTAAATTCAGTAAATATGTCTTGGCTTGGGATGGGGGGAAATTAGACAGCATTTTCTCACCAAATAGACACGTCATTTCCCAGTGCAGCCTCTTCACTGTGTTCACAGGCCTGCAGCACAGTGTAGTGTAGCTGCACAGCGGCCTCTAGTGGCCAATAGGTAGTATACCAACCTGTCAATGCCCCCATATAAGTGATAGGGAGATTTTACAGCATGTTGGTGATTGTCAACATGAGGGATAAACCTTTAATTTTACAATCTACAGGGGATAAATCTCAAGTGCTGGGATATGAAAACCTCTGTGTGTGTGTGTGTGTGTGTGTATGTGTGTGTGTGTGTGTGTGTGTGTGTGTGTGTGTGTGTGTGTGTTTTGTGTGTGTGTGTGTGTGTTTTGTGTGTCTAACTGTTGAGCTTCTCAGCCTCCTCTGTCCTCACAACAGTGGTCAACTGGTCCTCATGAGCCTCCTCATCTCCAGGCACCTGAGAGGGAGAGAGAGAGAGAGAGAGAGAGAGAGAGAGAGAGAGAGAGAGAGAGAGAGAGAGAGAGAGAATTGATGAATTTCTAGAGTTATGACCTCAATCTGGAGTAAAACCATCCTTCCATTTTCCTCACTAAATGCATCCTTAGTGTTTCTTTCTCAGGTGCGTAAAGGTGTCTGCCTCCTGCTTTTATGTCATTAATTTTCCCATGGTGCAAAGCGTCCAAATGTCAACATCTTCCAGGCCTTTCCACCTTTCTGAAACAGTGCATTTTTCCCCTGTCAGATCCTTATTGAAAGATAAAATGTATAGAGATTAAACTGGAGCTAAGGAGGGAAAACCCACGAAACATTCAAATACCGTCAATAATAAATTGAATTCATCATAACAACATCAAATAGCTTCATATATTTATGTAAGAAGAAGATAGAGAAAAGATCAAATAGCCTTTATAATAATAAAAAAGGAGTAACAGCAAAAAAGGGAGAAAATACAATTATTTCTAGGGATTATGAAATATTTGTTCAAGTGATTTATAAGTGCTTTTATCAAATAATTAGTCTTAAAAATATGTTCAATTTGGTTTGAGATTAAGTATATTTGCATTTATGAACAAAAGATTTAAATACTATATAGCCTATAGAAATTCATGGCAAATTCAACAGCATATTCTATATTGATTGATTGATTGATAAAAATAACAAAATATGTCGCTTTTAGTATAATTATCTATAAAGCCAGAAAAACAGAGGCATAATTCTGAAAATCATTCCAGAAAAGTACACATGATATTACATTCATAAAAAAAACATAAAATAAAATAACAAAAAAAAAAGCCTTTCTCTGTCATTTGCAGACATGCTGCACATTGCATTGTGGGACTGCCTGGGGAAGCTAAATGATGTCAGTCAGGAGTGAAAACGCCTGACGTCATCCAGGGGGTTTGCTGTATTAAGCACCTGGTGGATTACATCAGGTTTCAGCTCCACCTGGCGGTCTGACAGCGCACAGACAGTGACAGCTGGTTGTTGGTGCGAGGCCGCCATCTTGTGGCCGTTTGGTTAATCAGAGACTTTTAGTCTTGAATCGACCATCTGGGTTAAACCCTTGTTCTGCACTAGGAAAGACTATTTCCTGAGAAACAGTGTGGTGGAAGTGAGTTTACTTCAGCTTGAACGGTGCAAAAGTTGAACGGTGCAGAATTAGAGTCAGCCTTTTAAAAGTGCACTGTAAAAACTCGTAGATGAAATTTAGTGAAATCAACTCATCTTTATCCACCATTAACACAATGTATATAGATGTGTTTGTCAGTTTCAACTTAAAAGTGCTAGTTATGAGCTTCATGACTTAAAATCATGAGTTGAAAGAACACGTTATAAAGCATTCACTAAACTCAACACTGTTAGTTTATTAGCAGACTTCCCAGGTATGCATTGCATTCGGTTAACTCTCCAGAAACTCTTCCTTCTTTTGGTTTGAATGAAGTTACAGGATAGAGACTTGTTATGTATATATATTTGGTGAATCATAGGTCAATTTCCTGATTAAAATATAAATAAAATAAAATAAAAAAACCATGATAAAATCTAGCATCTATCTTATCTATGTATCTGGGAATTCACAATGAGCTAAATTACTCTCTGATGCACATGGCAAGTACAATCCACCATTAAGTGTATACAGCTGCATACTATATGCTGAACTGTGTATTAAACCTAGCAAACCTTGTGGAAAAAAAATAACACTGGATTTCAGTTTATCAATTAATGCATTCAACTTGGAAACACGAATCAGCATGACTAGAATGAACTTATTGTCTTAAGTTCACTCAGTTAGCTTTTCCACATTAGAACAAACTAACTAATGATCTTTGACCTAACTATTCAGTACTACTTCAGTCAACTCACAATTTTAAGGCAGCAAGGAAACTTATGTTTTTAAGTTGAATGCCTAAATATTTTTTGCAGTGTGTTTCTATTATTAAGATTCACATTTCAGTCTCCACCATTCATTTCAAAAAAAGAAAGAATAAAAGTTCAATATCTTCAAAAGTAAGAAGAGAACCAAAAGGTTGAGTACATCTGCACATCTCCTGAAGAACCTGAACACTTTAAAGTTGAAACTGAGTCTTCAGTAGTTAGAATCCAAAGTTTTAGAGAGAATAATGAAGAGATCGTGGGAACAGAATGAGTGTTTTGGCTTTCACACAAACCCCTGATTACTCATCAGCATTCAGGTGACGGTCTGATCAAGTTGAGTGGGTAAAAGGTGGAAGGAACTTAAATTTCCTCAGTCACCACAGCAGCCAAATGAAAATGGTGCAAATAATTTGTTGTCATAAGACTCCAGTCATGCTTTCATCTAATGTTTATCAGAACATGTGATGTGGTCTGCTGTCACCGATAAAGTCTTATTATCTAGAAACACGTGCTTTAAAGCATAATTTAAAGCATAAAGCAAAACACAATACAAATGCATTTTTTAACCCCTTGCACCCTGATATTCCCCTTAAGTAGCGTAAAAAAAAAAGCCCAACGCTTCATTGAAGCTGTAGCTGCTGATACTGAGTGAAATATTCAAATCCAAAACAACATTTTTATTTCTGCACCATTACAACAAATGGAAGAAAATCTAGATGTTTGTGCATCATTTTATTCACATTTCCCTGTAATTCAGCATGTTTGGACATGTTTGGTGTCTTTGGAAACCTTGAGATCTTGACTAAAATTCCAAATAAAGTTGTATTGGTTTGAACAAAGCTCGGCCACGCAACATGCGTTTGTAATGATGGCACTAACACTGTGTTATTGTGCATCGTGAAGTTAGTTTCCTGGAATACGGCCACCGTAAAGCAAAGTGTCACCAAAGCGATAAATGAAGTGGTGAAACTCACCTCCCAGTAGATGCTGTCCTCGAAGCAGATGGTGTCAGGAGGAGCTCCGAAGATGGGCAGCTTCAAAATGAAACCTAACAGAAGAGAGAGTCTCCATCACTTTAAATGTCAGCTACAATAAATTCGGGTTAGACCGATATCTCAGGCCGATATTGGCCTTTTAATAAAAATCTGATATCAGCCTCTGAGTATCGTCCCCCATTGATATGCTGAAGGGGAGGATCTGATTTTAACAACCAGCTTCAGGGCGTCAGTCTGTAAAACCTGCAGTGAAACCTGTCTCTCCCTGCCTTAAGCAGCTGCCAGCCCTCCTAAAAATGTCATTATCCTGGATTTCAGTGGAGAGTTTTAGTGTCCCATGGTGGTCTAAATGCTGTTTCAGAGCTTTTCCACCCTGACAAGAAGAAAATTCTGGGGGAAACAATGATTAAATTTAAACATTTTAATTAACAGCACAAAATATCGGCTATCGGCAGCTACAATCCAAAAATATCAGTATTGGCCTTTAAAAATCCATATCGGTCGAAACTTTGGTGGAATGCAGGGATACTGGTCTTATATCGGACGTACTGATAACTTACAAAGGGAAAACAAAGGAAAACACTCATTGTGGTTGCAAAATACAACATTTTCCCTGCAGGCTGGTGTTTGAAAGTGTCATTTTGAACACTTCCCTGTGTCCAGCTTGGGACGACACACCCTGACGATATATCAAAACTCAATATATTGCAATACAGTAATGTGACAACGCGTATCGTGGGTCAGAAAAATGAATCGTGATTTTAGCTCCATTTTATAATCAGTAATCAGAAATGAGACGGCTTGCCCATCACAATTTCACAAGCTCTCCATCTAAATTATATTATTTACACTTTGTAATGACATTTTTAAATTGTTGTTTACATTCTAGCAGCCAATGGCATCGCCAGAAATATGTGTGGCTCAGAAATAAACATAATTAAATAAAAATAATTTTGCACAGTTATACTTTTCTGTCACTCAACGGTAACACTTTACAATAAGGGTCACTAAGTTAAGGGTTAGTTAATGCTTAATAAGGGTTAGTTAATGCTTAATAAGCAATAATTAACAGTTAACTAATGTGTAATTTACTAATGGTGTTCATGTTAACTAAGGTATTAATTTATACATTATTTAATAGTTTATAAAGATGACTATTAAATAATGTATAAATTAATACCTTAGTTAACATGAACACCATTAGTAAATGATTAGCAGACACATTAGTTAACTGTTAATTAAGGGTTAGTTAATGCTTATTAAGCATTAACTAACCCTTAACTTAGTGACCCTTATTGTAAAGTGTTACCCACTCAACTTTTATCTATTACATCATATCGTGGTTGTATCGAATCGTGAACCACATATTGCGTATTGAATCGTATCGTGAGATAAACACATCGTCCCTCGTCCTTTTTAAGACGCTCTCTCCTCTATCATCAAATACAACGAGGAAAACGTCAGATTTGAGTCTCAGCCGCCGCCGCTCTCCCGGCCGCTCTGTACCTACCGACGATGAGGCCTCCCAGCAGGGCGATGCCCAGCGTGACGGCCAGGGAGATGGCCTGCCGGACGCCCTGGAACGACGCCTCCACCTCTCCGCTCGCCACGTCGGGGAACACATCCGCCATCCTGACACACACACACACACACACACACACACACACACACACAGAGAGAGAGACGACACACAAGTCAGCCCAGGTTTAGCACTGTTAGATCATTCATATGGCTTACGTTTCTCATCATAATCAGAATAACTTTACTGGGAAAACGCAATATGAATGAATGAATGATTTTTTTTTTTTTTGTGTGTCATACCATCTAAACGGCCCTTCCCAGATGGGATCACATGACACACAATTACAACATATAAGACACAGACTTCCAGGTCACTCAGCATAATAGCACAAACTAATATAATTCACAACAAGCAACTACTTATACAATATACTGTATGTTTTCTGAGTGTCGATGCTTCATCTAAATCAGTGTTTCTCAATAGGGGTCCTTTAGGGGGTTCCAGGGGGTCCCCAGCAAATTGATGAACTGTTTAACTTCAACACTATTTAATTTACAAGAGCTTAATGCAATTAGAGAATGTAGAAGAATGACTATTTTGATCATATTTTCACTGTTATCTCTCTACCTACAATAGTGATAGTCATGGAATTCTGGACAAAATCATATCTAACAATAAAAATATTCTCAGATTTGGGTCCGAGAGACAAAATCTCATCAAATGGGGGTCCGTTGCTCTGATGTAAAGTCGATTAGGGGTCCTTGATATGAAAATGGTTGAGAATCACTGATCTAAATAATACACAAAAGCAAATGTTTCCACCTTGCACAATTTCTTCTTGATTTCTGGGTCTTCCATCTATAAATAATCAAGATCTTCTCTGTTGATCTTATTAAACAAACCAATTCTGTTCTTCATGGTACAATCGACAATATAAAACAAAATGAACTTCATTTGAAATTTCCTTTAATTCACATGAATAACAGGGATTTGTCTTGGTGACACTGACTTATTGATTTATGTCTTAACTAATTGCGCAACACAAATATATATTGACACACAGTATAGAGACAAGTTCAGTACCAGGAGACAGTACAGCACAAGACACACAGTAAAAAGAACATATCAGTCTATACAGTAAGGAGCTCAGGTTAATGGAATCAGTATATTCTTTTAAATCCCTAGTAAAAACTTATTTTTATAGAAAAGCCTCTTCATATAAAGGTTCTATTATTTATTTATTTATTTATTTTATTTATTTCACAGGGACAATGGACAGTTAGTAACTGTCCCAGAATTAGCTAGAAAGCTAAATTTCATCTGCAGGTCCCTGGGCAGGTGATACATTAATGCCCTGGGGCCGGATTCACCAAAGTGTTCTTAAGATAGATCTTAAGAAATGCCATAAGAGGAAATTTTAGGAAGTTCTTAAGAAGGCTCTTAAGTGCATTTCCTCAATATTTTCTTAGTCACGGTCTCATTTCTTACGGATTTCTTAAATTTTCCTACTTAAGAACTTCTCAAAATAGGGCGTGAATTAATTCTGGTTATCATGATATAGTTTTACTGTGTTTCGCAGTCTTGCTCTGAATGAGGAATGTGAGAATAGCGCTGCTGCTGTGAGCTTGTGTTCTGCTGCCAGCATGGTGAAAGCTGATCTGTCATTGTAGTCACAGTGATGCCATCTGCAGCCAAACTCTACTGCAGTCAAACCCATACAGAGATTATCGCAGTCAAGCTGCCTATGGGAAAATGTGGAAATTCAGGATAAACCACTGTGATTGTTTTGTTTCTTAGATGAAATCAGTCAAGCTGAAGGTTGCCAAAGCGACTTAATTATCCCACAGTAAACTTGCTGCAGGGTAATCTAGCTCTGAATAACAGAGGTTTTGCCATGTTTTTTATTGATTTTTTATTGAAACAGTTATCCTTTTATCTATCCAGGAAAGTTTTGCTGAGCATGCATGCATTTTTCAACAATGCTCTGCTTTCACATTCATACAGTTAACCTGGAGCTGCCCAGTACAGCCACACCCTTCTGATGTTGTGCTATGCAGAGGTGGAAAGTACATTTACTCAAGTACTGTACTTGTACTTTTTCCTCCACTTCATTTATCTGACGGCTGGAGTTACTAGTTACTTTGCAGAATAAGGTTTTAAATGCAAAACATACGATAAGCTCATAAAACATGTTGCATTGTTAGAGTTTAAACTCCCCAACAGTATCTGGAGCAGTTAGACCGACAACATTAAAATACTTCTGACAGGTTAATGCTTCAATAATTTAACTCTGTGAAAGAATGAGGACTTTTACTTTGGATACTTCAGTACATTTTACTGCTAATACTTCTATACTTTTACATAAGTAAACTTTTGAATGTAGAATTTCTACTTTTAATGAAGTATTTTTCCATTATGGTATTGCTACTTTTACTTGAGTGAAGGATTTGAGTACTTTTCCCACCACTGTGTGTATGATATTGATACCGGAGCACAGGAACACACAGAAGTCAATCTGATCAATTAGTATATTAGGTTAATAAGCTTAATGATGCATCACTGGAGAGGAACAACATGAACAAAGTCTGACGTTGCAAGCTTTTGTTGGTTACGATAGCATCGGTAAAACGCTCACCCATCTCCATAGACATCCGTGGTTGCTATGGCAGCAGTAACGGCCCCCACGATGGCACCCAGGATGCCAGGCATGCCGTGCAGGTTGTGAACCCCACAGGTGTCTTGGATCTTCAGCTTTTCCTCCAGGATGGGCTAAAAGAAGGAGGAGGAGAAGAAGAAGAAAGGATGCCATTTGGTGGACACTTTTATCCAAAGCTTCTTACAGTATCATGAAACATTTTAGGCCCAGTGGGAATCAAACGCCATGCTCTACCCACTGAGCTGTGCGTAATATTTGGGCAAGTAAATGTAGGTTGTTTATGGGTCGGATTAGAGTCGTAATGAAATATTAATATATGACTACATCTGTACTCTGAAACACCTCAAATCTATAAATACACATGGACCTTCCAAGTATGTTGCTGCCAGTTTCTCTTAACGCCTGCTGGCATTACAACGTTATTACATTTTACCCATTTAAATTTAGTTGACAGCAGAAACAGCTGAGTCGACATGGCTAACTATTGTGACAGGCTAACAAAAATGCTGCATTTGTTTCACTGATTAGATGAAAATTCTTAGTTTGGATAGGAATCCTCAATTGGGATGAGTGTGCACCCACCTTGGTAGTGTGTTTGCTTTTGCTTTTTTACAATTAGCCCCGCCTCTCATGTGTACAGTAGGCTATCTACACTCTACACCCAAGACTGAAACATGAAACATGAAATGCGAGGTCGTCCGTACCGAGAGATACTTGAAGCCCAGGACAGAGATGATGCCGGCCAGGAAGCCGACGATCATGGAGCCGAAAGGTGTCAGCATCATTTCACCGGCCGTTCCCGCCGCAACTCCACCGGCCAGGGCGGCATTTTGGATGTGGACCTGAAGAGAGGAGAAGGACATTAAGATTTAATATGGCACATCTTTATTACATTACATTTTAGGCACTTCACTAACGTCCACTGACTTTCGGTGGAACGGCACCCTGATATTGCACCAGTCAACACTTGTCAACTTCAAATAACTGTCATTGAAAAGTCAATGCAAGGCAGAGCTGCTCTGGAGGCAGAAATAATCTTGCTGCTTGAGTTAAACCTCAGTGGGCGGAGCCACACTAACACTTTTTCTGGCAAAGTAACATCAGACTGAAGCCCAATGAAAAAGACAAGAGGTAAGAGAGGAGGAAGATAATATTATGAAGCCTAGTGCTTTTTCTACGAGCTGATAAAATGTAATCCAGCCATACTAAATTATCTAGGTAAACTAGTTAAGTTCAAAGTTCAAAGTTCACGTTTCCCAGTTAGCTAACTTGCGCTCTGAAAAACGGTGGTTCTTTGGCTCCGCCCACTGAGGTTTAACTCCACCAACACCAGTCAGATTATTTCTGCCTCCAGAGCAGCTCTACCTTCGAGAAACTAAAGTAAAACTCTAACCTGCAAAACAGTGAGGCAAACAGATCTGCACACCAGAAGAGGTTGCAACTTAAAAAAAATGTGCATAACAGATGAGAAGGAGATGAGACTTTCTCATGTGACAAGCAGGTACTTTCCAAACAATAAATAATTTTGCATCATGTTACTGCCTCTTTCATGTTATGTGGGGGTGTGGCAGCAAAGTAGGAATGCATTATTTGATTTGCTATGCCGACACACAAACCCTTTACAGACTAACTGATTCCGTCAGTCGATTAGCTTGTCTTCACTATCAACAGGCTATATGGCATGTCCACTCCCTTCTCAAGTCTTTGCACTGCATATGATTCTCTTTTGTTTGATTGCTATCAGTGCAGGAATGTCCCATCTTGATTCCCATATGATTCACTGTCAGCAGCTGAGTTGTCAAACGACATGACAAAAACAATACACCGTTTCACTCACCTGATGAGATACCATGTGACTCAGCTACAGTAGAAAAGGTGCATTGCTCCAGCATGATTTTTTTGGACAGGTGACACATTCGTGAAACTTTATCTTGTGAGAAACTACGTAGCAATTTTTAAACCCTGATAACCCAAGATCTGCAGTACTGACAAAGTCGAGATGTTATAAAAACCTTTCTGCCTCTTGCCCTCGGCTCTTATTTCCTTACCAACATTTCTCTATCATCCATGACCATTTTAGGGTCACAGGAATATTTATTACATCCATTGTCAGACTCTGTATTGCCCTTCACACTTCTTAATATTGGTTGCTTGTAATGTTGGTGAACTAGGAGCTCAAGCATCTTCTACTTCATTGTAAGACACTCTGGATAAGAGTGTAAGATAAATGCTTATAATGTAAATTAATGAACATACATTATCAGATTTAATCCTGGCCTAGGCCTTTTTTACTATATTCTATGGCAAGGCTTCTAAGGCTAACCCAGAGTTAAGATAATAAGACTTTAATCGGTGACAACAGACCAGCATGAATGGAGTCTTATGACAACAAATTATTTGCACCATTTTCATTTGGCTGCTGTGGTGACTGAGGAAATTTGAGTTCCTTCCACCGTTTCACCCACTCAACTTGATCAGAGCGTCACCTGAATGCCTGATGAGTAATCAGTGGGTTTTGTGTGAAAGCCAAAACACTCATTCTGTTCCCACAATCTCTTCATTATTCTCTCTAAAACTTTGGCTTCTAACTACTGAAGACTCAGTTTCAACTTTAAACTGTTCAGGTTCTTCAGGAGATGTGCATATGTACTCAACCTTTTGGTTCTCTTCATACTTTTGAAGATATTTAACTTTTATTCTTTCTTTTTTTTTTAAATGAATGGTGGAGACTGAAATGTGAATCTTAATAATAGAAACACACCGCAAAAAATATTAAGGCAGTTCAACTTAAAAACATAAGTTTCCTTGCTGCCTTAAAATTGTGAGTTGACTGAAGTAGTACTGAATAGTTAGGTCAAAGGTCATTAGTTAGTTGTTCTAATGTAGAAAAGCTAACTGAGTGAACTTAAGACAATAAATTCAATCAACAAATGTCTAGTCATGCTGATTCATGTTTCCAAGTTGAGTGCAAGACCAGCTACGATTAAGCAGTATGTTATATTGCTTTTATACAACAGTTCTATAAACAAAGCTGGTAATTTGAGACAACAAATTATGATTTTTGTCTTTTGTTCATCTCCGGATTCCACTGCCAAGTGTTTCTATTCTCTAACAGCTCTAACAGCTGTAAAGCGGAGTGATACGTATAGTAAAACGTCCCACTGCTGTTATACTGAATAGCAGCACTCATGGAATGCCTCCTGTCCAATCAAATTACTCAGTTGGAACTACCTGTTGTATAATTAATAATACAATCATAGAAGTCAGTGTTGAGCTAACTGCTGCAGTGTGAAAAAGGGGTAAATTAGCTTTACTTAGGACTAAAGATAACCCTGGACTAAGTATGTGCAGTGCGGAGACGCTGAAGTGTCCCTGTGCTGGCTGGACACCTCAGTCTCAGTGTCGGTTCCTGTTTCCTCACCATGTCCAGCTTGCCGTCGTGGGCCGTGAGGGCGGACATGGCGTAGGTGGACAGAGTGCAGGCTGCCAGGGAGTAGTAGGTGTTCATGGCTGTGCGGTGCTGGTCGTCTCCGTGGGCCGTCACGGCAGAGTTAAAGCTGGGCCAGAACATCCACAGGTAGATGGTGCCTGAGCCGAGATACAACAGGTCATCAGAATGTCACTCTATTGGCTTGTCACTAGAAATTAAGTTAAATTAAAGCTGCGCTGGGCTTCATGACAGTTGAATTGTTTGACTTCAATACCCAGAAATCCTGTGGTGACATCAGTAAACTGCAAAAAAACAAAACCCAAGAGACAAGAGAGGAGGAGGTCTAACTTTGGTGAGTCAGCTTTCTCTGCTGCTGTTTAGGAGACAGTTTGGATTTTGCTCTTAAGTTTCGATTCATTACTTACCTACAGAAAAGATTTCCACCAGTGTCGATACCGGCACCAGAATTTCATTTGACAGAGCATAAACATGCAGGTGTATTTTTACATAAAAATCTTGTATATTGAAGCTTAAAGATCTGTTTGACTATAGGTCTTGAGTACGGATGCATATCAAAAACCACTGCCTATTAGTTCATGCTGTACTCTCAAGATGAGAACTCAAGTTTTCTTTTTTCTCATGGAAACTGATTCCATTTTGAAAGCCAGATGGCATTTACAAGAGTTAAATTGAAAATAATTAACTCTTATGCACAATGAAATGTACTTTCATTTGATAAAGAAAGATATCAAAAAAATAGTACTTCTGAACAGGTATCAAATTTGAAAGTATCAGACTTGGTATAAAAAACGGGGGCGCTAGTGAGCAAGCTAGTAGGCTGTGTTTTTGTGAGCTCTGCTGAAATCCGCACAAAAAACTATATTATTGGCACGATATTCTCGCAAAAAGTTGCTGATTGACGTCGTTTGTTTGTTATTGTTTATTTGTGCAAGTTATAGCTACTTTTCTTCACGTAAATGGCCAGTAAATTACGAAAGTACAAGTACACAGGAGCCGCTAGCAAGACTTATACCGATGAGCAAGCTAATATGGCGAACAGGAAGGCCGAGATTCTCTCTTCTCTGAAAAGTGACATCGCCACACTCATTCGATCAGAATTTAAGTCTGTACTCGCAGAGGAATTTAATGAAGTCAAATCCGAAATGCAAGTGGTAAAATTTGAGCTCTCTAACAATACTACTGTGCTTCGTTCCGATCTGGACAACATGAAAAACGACCATGACTGATATGGAACGCGGTCTATCTACATGTTCGGATGATGTGACGGTTTTACAAACCACTGTGGGCAAACTGGAATCTGCCGTGACAAGTCTACAAGAAACATGCCTTGATATAGAGAGACGAATGAGGAGGTCTAACATCCGTATACTTAATGTGGCAGAAGGACCGGATCATGCTCCCCAACGTCTGTCTCAAAGAGGCTCTACACCTGGATAAAGAATTGGTATAAAAAAACCTCAATGCAACGATTCCCAGCCCCGGTCTTGTGGATCCTTACCGATCATAGCGAACAGATCAGAGTGGTAGACCGAGCTGTTCCGGTGTTTGCTCTTGTCCAGGTTGGGCCGGTAGAGAACCCGGGTCACCACCAGGCCGAAGTACGCTCCGAACGTGTGGATGGTCATGGAGCCGCCAGCATCCTTAGCCTAAAGGAGAGTTAGTTTGTTTTAAAACCTGAAGTGCATGTGCTAGTCCAGGAGATGAGTTGAGGAATGTACATAGAACTATAGGTTAAGAAAAATGACATTGTGCATGAGGAATTTTATTCCAAAATGAGATACAAACCAAAAAACAAAAAAGTGAAACTGCAAAAATGGTTGACGTAGCATTAAAACAAATTATGGTGCATTTAAAATGATAGTAGCTCATTTTAGGGTTAGGGTTTCCATCTTTGTTGCTCAGCCTCATTGCTGTGGTGTTTTTGCACTGCACTTCCCAGAGATCACCTGTCAATCAAACAGTGTGGGCGGAGCTTGGATTCTCTGTTGATGCAGTTTGAGTTTCTCTTTTCTCTGTCTGTTCAGCTATGGTGGCTATCGCTGCTCATGCTAACTACCCAGTTCTTCTTCTTCTGTTTAGTCCAGAAAATAAAACACATCACTTCCTGCACAGCAGAGGATTTTTCCCAGGAAAGAGCTGCCAGACACACCAGAGTGTTTAGAACAGACGATGGAAAAGCTTTCATCAACTGGATATAGCTTGGATCACTGTTGTGTTATCAGTCAGCGATAGAGAGTAGGAAAACTTGTTGATTATTATTTCAGGTAATTATTACAATATTTATTTTCAAAATGGATAATAGCATTTTGGAATAGATCTCTTCATATAAACTACGGTAACTCACCCCCAGAGCAGACAGCAGGATGAACTCATTGACAGCGAACAGGGTGACTTCAAATAAAGCCATGACCAGTAGCTGGACCGGGCTGGTTTTACCCAGGACCGCTCCAAACGAGATCAGCACAGACCCGGTGCAGAAGTCAGCATTGATCATACTGAAGAAGACAGAATTAGTGAGAAACTGCATTTACAAACGTTTGAGGAAGTTAACTGACAGTAAGTGGAACAGCAAAAGACAGTTACATTACCAGATTGTAGTACTAGAGGCAAATTGTAAGATATGAAATCGCCATGAATAAAACTCCATATTTAAGTTCACATAATTAATAATGAATATAGTAATAATACCTTTAATAATAATTTTATTTATATAGCACTTACTGAAAATGGGTTAGGGTTAGGGTTTACAAAGAGCTTAACAGACCAGCAAAAAAATCAAACAAGACGAAACAGCGGCAATAAAACAACAGTAAATAGAATAAATGAGAACTGTAAGAACAGTAAAGGAAGAAACAAAAAGAAGAAAATAGTGGTAGAGAAAAATCAAGTATGGCATGGAATCATTGTACGCCTTTTTGCATTTACATTGAAATTCTGTCTGTATGAGATGTATGGCCTATTGAACTGTTTTTGTATAGCAAGAGCTACAAGAGAGGAACAATGGGAGAAAGTGATGTGTGTGTGTGTGTGTGTGTGTGTGTGTGTGTGTGTGTGTGTGTGTGTGTGTGTGTGTGTGTTCCTACATGCCTAAGGGTGTGTTCATGCGTGCTTTGGCATGTGTGTTAGAGAGGGGAGTGAGGACAATGAAAAAGAGAAATAAAAGAGTACATATTTTGCATATTCAGTATATTTATCTGTGTATATGACATATGTGTGTGTGTGTCTGTGTGTGTGTGTATGTGTGTGCATTCGTACATGCATGTTACGCACGCACCTCTCCACCCCGATGTGGATCTTGCCGCCGTGCATGCCGTGGAAGAAGCCCTGCATGAGCGTGGCCCACTGCAGGGCGAAGGCCGCGATCAGGAAGTTGAAGCCCACGCTGCTGAACCCGTAGCGCTGCAGGAAGGTCATGAGGAAGCCGAAACCGATGAAGATCATCACGTGCACGTCCTGGAAACCTGGAAACGACACACACACACACAAAAAAACACATGAGGCTGAGACCTGAACGAGATCCTGAGCCCGGAGGGACAGAGCTCGGTGTTTGTGGCCTTTTCTATTCATCGTAATATATGTTTTATTTGGTGGAGAGGAAGGATGGAGAAAGACACAGGAGGTTGGAGGGCGCATGTGCATGACCGAAACACAGAAGATGTGGTAGAGGAGAAACAAATGAATCTGTGTTCATCAACTTGTAGGTTTACGTTGAAGTGATGTTGAACTTTGGTAGTATCTTGGGTTGTGTCTCTTCCTCCATGATAAAACCCAAAAAATCAGTGATTCTCTGTTATCTGTTGCTCCGGTAGAGGAGATTGGAGAATTGTGTTTTTTATCTCTCTCCATTCACTGCCATTGTATGAAGGAACAGTCTGAAAAAAAACACTTTTAGCACATAAAGGAACGCCAACAAAGCAGATTCTGACAATATATATATAAAAAAACTAGTCCTGTCACTGAATTGTGGTGAATCGCTTTCTTTATGTTTATTAACCTTTTCGATTTAAAGAAGTGTAACACTGAAACTACTGTACTAGTATGAAAACTAGTACAAAAGTAAGAAAATAGTATGTTTACCAATAATTGTAAATTGGCAAAAAAAAAGTGAGAGACTTGTTTTTTCTATATTGTCAGAATCTGCTTTGTTCATGTTTGATTACGGGCTATAAATGTGATTTTCAGACTGTTCCTCCATACAATGGCAGTGAATGGAGAGAGAAAAAAAAAACACAATTCTCCAGTCTCCTCTACCGGAGCAACAGATAACAGAGAATCACTGATTTTGGGGTTTCATCATGGAGGAAGATACACAACCCAAGGTACTACCAAAGTTCTGCTTTGTATTTTGTCAATAAAAAGGTAAGTAGATGTATGGCAATAGTACATCAGTGAGGAATGAAGTGGCTTCCCATCGATCTCATATTTACTCAGACCATCTAAGACTATCAACATCCACAAAAAAACCATGTGATCACCGCCAACCACTCTATCACTTCAGGGCTTTGTCATTCAAAACAGCCATTCTTTCTGAATCAGCACAGTTACATAAGCAGTGGTCAATGGGGACTTTGCGGGTTCAGCTGCCCCAGATAGACCACTACACACTATGCGACTCAAGACTGTTTTTTTTGTTTGTTTTTTTTAGATTATTTTTTGGTCATTTTTGAAAGTTGACAGTAGCGATAGATAGGAAATATTTGGTGAGAGAGAAAGGGGGATGCGACAAAGGTCCCAAGCCGGATTTGAACCCAGGACAGCACGGTTACATGGGAGTTTTACAGTTTTATTCTATATAGTGCTCTATATTAATTTTGAAAAAAGAAGTTCTTTAAAATATAGATGGTGGTGATAGTTGAATAGAAGTGGTAGTTCATTAAATAAGGACTACTATACTTAAAAAAAAAAAAAAAAAAAGCATTAATTTGTTTTAAATAGTGGCATATGTGGCATCAATACTTTTGTAAGAGTGTGTGTCACTTTTTTTAAAAATGCTGATCTCAATGCAACTCTCTGAGTTCACACCCCGGTGCTTCACTCTGTCCTCCCCTCTCTCCCGGTTCACACAACCCGCTAGAACTGCATTGTAGCTCTCCTTGTTTGGCCCGAACCGCCAGACAATATACCACTGTGCCGTGGCTGCTGTCGCCATGGAGACGGATAATTGGCATGACCGGTGGAGGTGTTGCCAGCGTCCCCGTTGGCATTTTGGCCCAGATTCACGGTGCCATCCGCAGGGACGCCAACACACCCGAAATGACAGGGTTTACTGGGTGCAATTAGTCTCATCTTGAACTGTATTCTGCACAATCATGCATGCAGGTTGCACATGCGGTTTAAAAAGTGTCCATTGTAAATCTTGTATGCATGTATTAGGATTCGACTGATGGGTTTTTGAAGGTGGATACGAATATTTTTGGATTGAAGCTGCTGAAATCTAAAGTCTTTAGTGTTTCCCGCCAGGATTTTATTCTCTGCAGGGTGTAAAATTCTCTGAAACAGCATTCAGAGCATCGTGGGACACTAAAACTCTCCAATGAAATTCTTAGGTGGTTTTTGAAACTGAATCTAAAACTATTGAGTAAAATCAAATCCTCCCCTCCATCATATCAACGATGGGCAATAATGACTGGCCAATGCCCAATTTTTATTGAAAGGCCAATATCGTCCTTATATCAATAAACCGATATCGCTTCTAATCCTATATTTACATTTACCTTTTTTTGGCATTTAGATGAATCTTAGCAGTGTCTTACTGAAGAACTCTTGAACAGGACACACTGCTGCTGTAGGGATCTAACCTGTGACCTTTCAGTTATGGGTCCTATATGTATTTGCCTTCAGGTATTGCGCAAGAGGGAGACAAGAGGCATATTTCCAGTTGACATACCATCCTTATCTCAAGGGAACGTACAGACAATACATTCAGATGACCTGCACATGCTTAAATCACAAGCCGCACATGATCCTGCTTTAGAAAAACCAGTCAAGCGTGCATTTGTGTTTTTACAGCACTGTATAGGTGTGTGGAGGGTGAACTTGTCTGTTTATGGAGCAGCTTATGCAGATGTGTACTCAGAGTAGGTTGTGTAAATTAACAGGTGAAGAACAGTTTGCACACTGCCTTTAATTATTTTAATGCACCAGAGAAGAGAAGTGATGTTTCGAGCACAAAAAAAGAGTTTTGAGCACATTTCAACATTTCAAGCACAAAAAGACCATTAAAAGAAGGCTTACTGAGTAGGATTTTGGCTTGTAAACACCTCTCCTCCCTAGCTCAACGGGACATGACGCACACAACCCCTGATGCCAGAAAAGCACAAAACAGTAAAAAAGTTAAAAAATAAATAAAGAAATACAGCGAGGCAAAACAGCAGACAAGGCTCGTTCCAAAACGAGAGTGAATCTGGGGTTTGCTTTCATCCGTTGGCGAGTATTGAAGGAGAGGATGGAGATGAAGAGTTAGCCTGTTTTCTGTTGGACAGGCAGCTGCCGGTTTAGCTTAACTATCTATATTAGCTACTACAACAAAGCTACGCTAACAACAGTATAGCTTAGCCTACTCTGTACAGTATTAGAGTTCGGACCACTACCGCAGCCTGCGAGGCATTTAGATATAAAACAATTCAGCAGTGGTTTTGGTCGCAGGCGGACACACCCACTGCCAAAAGGTTGACGCCCAGAAATGTCCCAAACATTCAGAAATAAGAAAATCCAAGCAGAAGGCAGCAGGCTCTCTACACACACACACACACTGTCACTCACTACCAATGGGCCATAAGTAATGATTGAGTAGGATCATTTTTGGATGAGTTTATGCTCTTTCAAGGGGGGAAATCCTGCTCAGTACGCCTTTAAAAGAATTAAAGGGAGTTAAAGGGAGTTAAAGGGAGCCTTGCAGTGTGCGGACTGTTCTTCACCTGTTAATTGACTTCTGTCCAGCTCCTGTCCCAGATAAGGACAATGGACATGCGTGCCGCCACCACTCTGCTGTAGGTTTTGTACACACATGGCACTGAAACATGAAGGTGCTCTTCCATCCAGCTCACGCGACGGTGAAGGTGTCAGGTTAAAGATTATCTGAAGCCATTAAATCTTATAGACCTTTACACTCTGCTGCTGCCCCTTATTTATCTAACCTCTTTTCGCTTGAACTCGGGTCTTTTCCGGTTGAAGGACGGCCTCCATAACCACTAGTCCACCTTGCTGTCTAATCTGCTGACAGCTCTACTGTATCTGAAGAGTTTTATTTGAAAATGAGATATTTGCTATCTGAAAAAGTGATACCCACTCTTGCAAAATAACTGATCGCATGTCATTAAAGCAAGTTCTGGGAGTATTTTTAAAGGATTTAAAGGATTTAAAGGATTTAAATTTATTCAAATGACTCATTCATTCAAATATCCAAATAAATCAGGTCAGGTTTGGAGACTTGATGTGAACCCGACTTTGATGTTTTTCTCCTAACCCTGAACTATTCACCTCTCATATCATTGGGTATAATATATTCACTGTAAATAACCTGGCTGCCACACACAACCAGGTTGCAGGTCTGCTGTCCTTGCATGTCAGTGACACGCTATGACTTGTCAATCTATCTGCATCAATGTCATCAAAGACAGATTCTTTTTCATGCTTGGCGATTCTGATTCTTTCACATTTTCCCTCCCATCTATTATTTTTCTTCCACTCCTTTCTCTCTCTCTCTCTCTCTTGCATTTGCCAATATGTTAGGCTGATACTGGCCTTTTATTGAAACTATTCTGGGTTGTAGTGTCCCATGATGGTATAAATGCTGTTTCAGAGGCTTTTCCAACCTGACAAGAATACAATTCTGATTGAAACACTGTACACTTGAATTTTTTTTAATTTTTGCCATGAAAATTTATTTAAACATGTTTAAAAATGTTGCATGTCGGCACAAAATAGCAGCTATTGGCAGCTTTAATTCAAAAATACTGGTATTGGTATCAGTCTTCAAAAACCCATATCGGTCAAACCCTACAGGTTCCTTCAGCCTCAGGCTAGAAGCGGTTTCAAGGTAGGCAGTAGAGTGACAAATCTTGGGGCGGGAACCTGTCCAACTGATGAGGAGGAGGGCAGGGCTAACAATACGCCCAGCTGCCTGAAGGCAAAATGTTGTATATTGCAGCTTTAGACAGTGCTGGACTGAGAGTATTCCTCTCTCCACATTCCCATGTCCCTGTTCTCTGCCCAAGGCCATCCCAGACACCTGCAAGGCAGTGCAGGGAGAGAGAGAAAGAGAGAGAGAGGGGGGGGGGGATGAGAGAGAGGGAAAGAGAGAGAGGGAGAGAGAGAGAGAGAGAGAGAGAGAGAGAGAGGGAGGAAGAGAGAGGGAGGAAGAGAGAGAAAGAGAGAGAGAGAGAGGGAGGAAGAGAGAGAGAGGGAGAGAGAGAGGGGGGAGGAAGAGAGGGAGAGAGAGAGGGAGAGAGAGGGAGGAGGAGAGCAAGAGAGAGGGAGGGAGAGAGAGAGGGAGGGAGATAGGGGGAGGAAGAGAGAGGGAGGGAGAGAGAGGGGGTGGAAGAGAGAGGGAGGAAGAGAGAGAGAGGGAGAGAGAGGGGGGGAGGAAGAGAGAGAGAGAGAGGGAGGGAGGGAGAGAGGGAGAGGGAGAGAGAGAGAGAGAGAAGGTGTGTTGTAACAGGTAGACCTGCAGGCCTGGAGGTGTGCAGCAGTCAGACAGTCACACACTCTGACAGCGTTGGACTTGTTAAGACACGCCCACCAGCTGCCTCTCACCCATGTTGCTTCAGATTGATTTGTTAAGGTGGAGCTGTGGGCGGATGAAGTGGCTCGGAGGTTTATAGAGATGAATGGAAATGTAAGCCCAGGTGTGTATTTGTAACTGTCAGTGTACTCTAACTGCAAATGTAAATTTGAAGGTAAACATACACCTGCAACTGTCAGGATGATAACCGAGACAGAAAGTGTTTCATGGCCTCTGTACTTTTCTGTACTTTTCTGTCTGACACTTATGTTTTCTGTTTAGCGCCTAAAATTCTAATTCATTTCAATGTTACCTTAAATTCAGTAGTTACTCTTTCAAAAACAGAACTATTATGTATGCAAAGCTTTTAAGTTGACCCACAACTTCATTAGCAACCCATTTTTTTTACTTTCACTCATTTTCAAAGTGTACATTAGGTGTCAATTTTGTGAAACGGTGGACAGAAAAGGGGTTTTATAAAACAAAAAATGAGCGATTTACTGATTGATAATCAGCGGCCTGCATTTCACCTCCAGCCTGAGGGGAAAAAACGATTTTTCTACACCATCAATCAGGAAATGAATAATGAGAGAGATCAATGGATCAGCCTCTATGGGACATCAGTGGACTGGAAGACATCTCCATGAGCTGTTCACTCGCAAAGAATGGGACCGCAAACACCCATCCAATTAGGAAACAAGAAAGCTATGTACTGCTGCTCAGCAACTTCTTGTCCCGTTACACAGGATGCAATATTTCCCACACTAACTAGCAGGGATCGAAAAGTGACAGTCTGACAAAACAAAAACAAAATGTCCTGGATATGGTGAAGGAGCTGAGATAGCATGCAAGGTCGGCATACTTACAAGTATGTAAAAAATCATTGAGGGTAGCATGTAAGAGAGGATGAAGAAGATTTTAGGGTTAGTGAATCATTAGAGCAATAGCAACTGTTTCTGTATTTAAGATGAAATTATTCATCAGTGCCAAAGAAATATATACATTTTCATCGGAAAAAAACATATAATTGTTTGGCATTAAAGTTAGATAACTTGTGAAATTATTAGTAAATGAATTTCACTTTGCTTCTATGTCTTTACAATGCAATATACTGTAGTTGCAGCACTGTGCTATTCCCATTAATGTAGCAATGTTCAGGATGGGAAAAGTTTTTGGAGCCTCAATCTAAAGCCTCTCATTAAATGAAGGCAAGAGGATGTACCAACAGCATCTTTGATCCTCAAATCCCATCCCAACTCTTTAAAAGTATCCCCATCCCTTAATTATAGGCAGGTAAAAAGAAATTCAGGCACTTATTACTGTTCAGAGCCAAAGCATCTCCACCCATGACCCCAGCTGTAACCTCTGACCCCCCCGCCTCTCTTCCCCATCCCTTCCAGAAATCCACAGGTCACTCACTTGGGTAGCGGAAGTAGAAGTCGTTCTCATAGTCGGAGTGGTTCTTCAGATGCTCGTGCCACTTCCTGGCGTCCGTCCCGTGGTCGTACTGCACCAGCGCGCCGAAGAGGATGATGAGGATGACCTCCAGGATGATGCAGATCAGCGGCAGCTTCAGCCGCATGTTGGTCGCTGCGTCCGTCATGTTTCTGGGTGCGAGGAGGGAGAGTTGGGGGGGGGGGGCGGGGGGGGTCTGTGGCCTGTTCTTAGGTCGGGGGATGAAAGGGATTAAAGATCCAGCTAGTTTCCACAGAGAGTAAGGCACAGTCTCTCTCGCGCACCCAGCGGTGTCTTCAGCGCAGAGACGGGAGCCAGTGTGTGTGAAGGTGGAGGGAGAAGCCAGCAGACAGACACATGGGTTGGTCTTACTTGTTTTGTGTTTTTGTCCTGCTGGTTCACGCCCACCAGACCTGCCTCTGCCACAAATAAGGCAGGGCCAGTCTTAGCCCCTCCCTTCTCCTACTGTAGTTTTTAAGGTGGTCTGAAATGTTTGGGCTCACCTTAAAGTAATAATCTGTGACTTTCCCCATGTAATTGTATGTCTGTTTTGCTACTCTCTGTCTCCAGTTGATATAACACAGTAGGGATTCAACCTATATCCAGTTCATGAAAGCTTTTCCATTTGCTGTTCTAAACACCCAGTGTCTGGTAGGTCTTTCCCAGAAAAACTCCTCTGGCGCACAGGAAGTGATGCTTTTTATGTTTCCATCAGCAGCAACAGCGGGTTGTTTGGAATAAACAGAAGAAGAAGAACTGGGTAGTTAGCATGAGCAGTGATAGCCACCATGGCTGCAACAGACATAGAAAAGAGCACCGCTTACAGAAACTCAAACTTCATCAACAGAAAATCAAAGGAAAGGTGTCACAGTCCCACCCACACTGTTTGATTGACAGGTGACCTCTGGGAAGTGCAGTGCAGAAACACCACAGCAATGAGCGCTGAGCATGGAGACAAATTTAAAGAAAAAAGAATCTCAAGGACTACCACTTTACAGTAATATGACACAATACCATTTGTTGTCTTAAAGGTAATTCAGATTACAAGGCCAGAATCACCTGAACATTTCAAACACCTAAACAACAAAACAGTCAGGGGAATCCAACTAGAGCTGCAACGATTAATCGATTAATCGATTAGTTGTCAACTATGAAAATAATCTATTTTGATAATCAATTAATCGGTTTGAGTAATTTTTTAAGAAAAATACATCAAAATTCTCTGATTCCAGCTTCTTAAATGTGACAGTAAACTGAATATCTTTGGGTTGTGGACAAAACAATTTGAGGACGTCATCTTGGGCTTTGGGAAACACTGATAGACATTTTTCACCATTTTCTGACATTTTATAGACCAAACAACTAATCGATTACTTGAGAAAATAATCAACAGATTAATCGACAATAAAAAATAATTAGTTGCAGCCCTAAATCCAACATCATTTCAGAATGCTGAAGCTCTTGCAAGCCATGATGCACTGAGCATCCTGGTTTTTGTTTTATAGCTCTACTATGAGTGTGACGGTATCTTGGTGAACAGATGTACAAACATGCATGCACACAGTGCCACTAGCATGTTAACATTGACATTGTTTGCTTTGCTAAATTAGCCTGCTGGCTAGTTAGCTAGCTAACTATGCCAAAAACTATTTATTCAGGTTAACTGAGCTGACTCTTCTCAAGCTACAACTCAAAGTGTTTTGGAGTAGAGACTAGGGCTAAAGACAAGACAGTTTACTGTGTCACAGTAACATTTGGAAAAAAACATATCAGACTATTCACTTTTATTTCTAACTTGACCTGCACCCACACTGCAACAATCATTTTCTGGTAGCCTCTCTTTTTCTAGCCCAGTTGCACACAGCCAATTCTCCAATGGACCTCCATGATGGCGCTGCCCATGGTTGATAGTATATTTGTGACACAACTGCAAAGATAGATAGATAGATAGATAGATAGATAGATAGATAGATAGATAGATAGATAGATAGACTGGTTCTAGCCAGACCGTATTGGGAAGTTAAGCATTGCCTTCTAGGCCTGTTCATCATTCAGTTTTTTACCCAACTTGTTGAAGAGATACTGAAACCAAAACAGCATAATTCCATTTACCCTTCCACAGTCACAATAGAAAAAGGATACGGGCCTGTAGCTGAGATGGTGGTGCCTTTGAGGTGGGAACACAATGAATTAGCAGAAGACTGGGGTTACATATTATAGGGACACACTAGACTATACAGTAGAAGCAGGAGGGGGCCGGGGTGTTGGTTTAGGGATAGGTTTGTGCAGATCCTCCTCCTGTAAAGTTCGATAAGAGATGTCACTCACGCCGTTATCGGCCTACTCCATCAGCGGAGACTGCCTTCTCTTCAGAAAGGTAACTGATAGGAATGCTGGTATGGTTTTGGGGAATCTTAACTATTACCACTTGAAACCACAGGCGTCAAAGGCAAGTTATGAACTTCACAGTGGGAGTGAAGGGCCTCATTGTCTGTTGAGCATCCTGCCTGTCCAGCTGTCTGTCACAAAGCCAGCCAGTCTGACTTCAGATTGTGCATCTCCAGTGATTATCTGTCAAATAATAATCATTGGCGGTATATGTGAGGCAGTACACTTCATCATCCCCTATCATTGTGTGACAAACTCTGACCCTCTAATCTTTATTAATAGAAACTATTCAACTATTGAGGGATATGCAGAATGAAGTCTAACCAGTTGAAATACATCAAGGCAATGTTTGTGCCCCGTAGCAACTGATAACTCAATACTGTAAAACTTCAATTAAAAGCCGAGTCCCAATTAAACGCAGAGTCCCTTTTACTGGCTACACGGTTTGACAAATAAAGACCGGTCTCAATTAGAAGCCAGTTGCCATTGATGCTGTGAAGCAGTTTTTTTTTTTTTTTACTTGCATTCAAACGTCAGTCACATTTGCTGATCGCCATGGCGGCACAGAGAAAAAAGTGCAACCTGAAATTGAAGCTGTCGGAGCTCTCTCTCTCTCTCTCTCTCTCTCTCTCTCTCTCTCTCTCTCTCTCAGTGCATGAGGTTGGCCTAGATGCGCTGTCTCTCGGAGCGAGATCAAATGAATGATTCGTAATTGAGATGTATAGACACCTGTCCCAAATATAGGCCGGTTGAGTTCAGTGTTTGAAGCAAATAAAAGCCTGGGCTATTAATTTAAGTTTCACGGTAACTACCGGATAATGTCATAACTTATGTTATAACGTCAAAATGTAATAAAATGTCCTAAATGGGTTGAAAATCTATTAATGCAATAGATTGTTAGATAATGTAATGACATTGCACGATTGTATTATCCTGTATTATACTGTGTTTATTATTTCATAATGGGTGTAACATATTTTTAACTAATGATGTACTAATAATGTTGATTAATGTTACAGTATTAGTCAATGTTATTGTTATTATTACATCATCGGTTAATGTGTTACAAAGTAATAATGAAGTAATAATAATAAAAATGAGTAATGATTAACATTAATGTGATACTGTGATACATTTTATTACATTAACAGGTTTTATTACATTTTTTGACCCATTTAGAGGGATTTAGAGGGAATTTTGACATGTTATTACATGATTTGGTAATTAGTACATTATCAGTCACATGCCCTCTGTTTCTGCAAAATTGTGCATTTACACAATCACATAGTTGCATACTGTAATTCTATGTAAGAATTTCTAAGAAAAAATAAATTCTATTCTAATTTTACAAGAAAATAGTACTGCAGAATGCAAATGACAGCATTACATTACTTTTTTACTTCCACTGAAATTTCATAATGTTTGACACTTTGAGCTGTTGCTGACTGTTACTATTAAATGTTTTGTATTTCATGCCCAACTGTGCCGCTAGGACTGAAACAATTCATAACAATTCATTTGTCTTCACTTGAGGACAAGTTGACTCATGCAGGTGTAGCCTTGCTTTTAGAATAAACCACAGCAGGCTTAAGTAACGCTTTGGACTGATAATTTATAGGGACAAGACGAGCCTCGTCTTGTCTTTTTGTGTGAACCGTTCCTCCTCAGCTCCCCCCAGCAGTGAGAGCTACAGGGCATGTCTAAGTCAACAAGCCGTCAAATACAACTCAGTTTCACTTAATGAACCACTTAGGTTACTTCTCTTGAAACTCTGGTCAGGCAAAGGTCCACAGGTGCAGATTCCTCAAACTCTTACTGCATTGCTTAAATGTGTTAATGACACCTTTGGTACAATGTACCTGTATGGTCTTGCTGGGAAAGCTGATGGACAACAGGATAAGATACTGACCACTGTCTTCTCAGGGCATTGTGCATTAGTGTAGTGATTGATGTTTGCTGCTTTGAAGTCAAGAAAATAAAGAAAGCCTAAGGCCTAGCTAGAATACATGACAGGTAGAGAACAGAGCAGAATAGAGGTAGAAGAATAAATACTGTTGTGGTGTGGATGTAGGTCATTTCATTGATGTTATAAGTAAAAGTGAATAGTCAGGACACAGGAAATTGTCTCGTCTTTATCCCTAGCCTCTATTCAAAACATTCTGAGCTTTAGCTGGAGAAGAGTCACGCAGCATGGTTATTGGAAATGAATGCTTTATTTCTTGTTTATTATGTAGCTCCTTATATTTATTACAGAAATACTCAACTACAACTTAACCACAACACCAGGAAACCCATCCTTATCCATGTGTATTTGTTGTTGGTACAGTGTTGGTATCATTATCTTCCTGTTTCGAGCATTCATTGATAAGGCTCAACTTTTTCCAAACCTTGATGTTGCAGCTACTCTCCAGGGGGTTGAGTCACACCTCCAGTCCCCTGCCAGATAAACACACGATGGAGTAAATGACTAAAGGGATTAGTTTGGCTCCACTGAATTCCTGAGAGATGCATGCCAAGAGTCCCTGTCATTCCAGAGTAAACTCATGTGGTATATGTATAAAGTTTTGCAAGCCAGGCGTACGCTAGTCTCGTGCTAATGAAAATACCAAGCATCTCTTCTGTCATCATGACCTCCATCTCTGATAGTAGATAATACTTAACATTTCCTCAGATACCTCCAATTCCACTGTATGCCATGCTGTGCAAATGTAATGACAGAAAATTTAATGATGAATCTAGAGCAATATAGTCTGCTGTCTATAAGTCTCACTGTGTCTCTTTGTACTGTGTCTGAGGTCCTGTTGTCCCTGGACCATCGTTAGTATTTACTATTAAACTTAGTTTAGTTAAAAATTCCAGCAAGCTATTTTAGCAAAGCAACTGATGTTAACTTGTGAATACTAGCCACTACTAATGCTAGCTTCTTCTAGATCAGTGGTTCTCAACGTCGGGTCCGGGGACCACCAGGGGTCCTTGATGGGGTTCCAGGGGGTCCCCAGCAAATTGATGAATTGTTAAACTTCAGCATTATTTCATTTACCAGAAGTTAACTTTGTTTATTAGAGAATATAGAAGAATGACTATTTGGATCATAGTTTCAATCTCATCAAATGAGGGTCCATGGCCCTAATGTGTACTGAATTAGGGGTCCTTGATATGAAAAAGGTTGAGAATCACTGTTCTAGATACCTTAGCTAGTACCCAAACAGATGTGTTAAGAATAAGGCAGTGATGGATAGCTGACCAGATACTATGGTTAGCTAGCTAACAAGTTGACATTATCTAAACACTAAATGGATCAGATATATCAGTGGCAAAATGATCAGTTCCCAGTCAAAAACTGCACAGAAATTAAAGGGGCCAATCTATGACTTTTATAAGTAAGCTAGCTAGTTACAGCAGAGATCCAACAGGAGTTTTTGTTCCAAAACAGAGTGCGGGACAGAAAGTGAGTTTTGAAAGCCATCTGAGCACCTGGAAAAGTAATCCTTTAGTCATCAACAACACTATCAAACCCCCACATATATGGTAATTTTTGTTACGGGACTGTAAAAATCATACTTATTGCACCTTTAACAAATTCTGTTGAGAAGACCCAAGTTATAACCCAAGTTGAAACCCAATCAGCTGTTCGCAGCCACTGTTGCCCAAGAGCTGAGGACCTCCAATATGGCCACCAGACTGAAGTCCAAGTGTGCGTGCCACTGAGTTTTGCTGTGGAAGTGGATGGTTCTTGTCGCTCCATCAGCACAGCAGGCTGGCTCCTGGTCCCACAGATAAGACAATCTCCCAATCAGACAGGGTTGACAGGACGTAAGAGGGGGGGGGGGGGGGAGAGTAGTGGGACATCCATCGTAACAACGCAGGCCACTAGAGGCCTGGCACCAGATCAAACGAGATAAACACAAGACCGAACCTGCCCGTTATGCAATGCTGAGATAACATAGAGTAGGAAGCCATACAGGTACTTCACACTTCACATGATAATGCACAGTAGGGCTTTCATACTGTAGGCGCTTTGTGGGGCCGGTATGTGCATTTCAGAGTGAGCACTGCAAGGTATTTTTCTTAAAACAAGAAAAAAAATCTGCCAACATGGATAATTGCACTTCCAATTCAAATTAAACTGTTTCAAGAATTGTCGTTGATTTGACTTTGATACTGCCTTGTTTAACATATCGACAAAGAAAATTCCTGAAACTGCTATGGAAAACAAGTGTAATAATCTCACCCAAGTGGCAGAATTTTTCACATATTTTGAGAGACATTTAAAGACTGAATATGAGATGGACAAAGAAGATGGACATTTTTTGCAGTGTGAGACCATCTAGCCCAGCAAGCATTTGATGGATGATGACGTGCAGGAGGTGGCAGAAAGATATTTAGGTCTTAATTTCACAAAAAGATGCCGTTGGCAGCCGTTGAGTATCCACGTTATCTCAACTTTCATTTTGCTGTTATATTTACACAGGTTTTCAATGTATCACCATTTACTCAACGTCAACATGTTTGCTTGCATATCTTCCAATGTATATAGCAGCTAGCAGCTATAGTAGCAGGTACAGTATATCTAAGATAAGTTTTTCCAGTAGGATGGAAAAGGTGGCCTTGGTGTCAGAGGAGGGTTCCACACACACACACACACACACACACACACACACACTGTTACAGTATGCCCTTGTTCTTGTGATGTTTTGAGGTTTTGTGTTGTGGCGTTCACTGTAGAGAAAACCGCTCAGAGAAGCTGCAGGGAAAACAGAGGAAGAAAGAGTGGAGGAGGGAGGAAGATAAGTCGACATTCCCATACCTGAGATCTGTATCTGCTGCTGGTGTGACTCTCACATGGGGGGAATCCACGTGCTACAAAACCAGCCTTTAACTGATAAGTGATTGGTTAAAGAGCCTCAGGCTCATCAATAAATCTATCCATGTTCGGGACAACAGGTCAAATGTGAAGACGAGGCCTGTTGGAGTAAATTTACTGAGAAATGGCCCCAGGCCAGAGCATCACGTTGGACCTCCTGGAATAATGCTTTCTGTTCACTCTCTTGTTTTTATCTGTCCTCTCTTGCTCGGAAAAGCAGTTGGTGTCAAAGTTGTTTTGTTAAACAAAAAGTAAATTACTTGATTTGACTAATTATGCATTCATGAACAGTTTAATTACTGCATTTACAAATGCATTTGTTAATTACTTAGTTAACATGAAGAAATGTATTCATGCCTTAGTTAAACATTTGTTCCCCATTAATTAATGCATTCACTCATGTTAGTTAATACAACCTTATTATAAAGTGTCACCAACTATATGAACATCTTTCCTCTGACATAAATACTTTTATAAGGAAGCATTAATGAAACAGTTTGACTAGAACTGGCATAGCAGAGTATCTGAACGGGCCAATCAGTGAAGATCTCAGCCTTGATTGGCGGAGCCTGCTTGCCCGCTGGGTGATGCGTCGCAGAGAATCACATGACAAGAATCTCACACAACCATCAGCAGACCGTGGAAACATGACAAACACAGCTTCACTCAGGAATGTGTGTAGATCCTTTATCAGTCGCACCTACATCGGTATTTTGTGAAGGCAGAAAGGAGTTCAGTGCTGAAAAGAGAGCGCAGAGGCAAAAAGTTCAAAACATCTGCGTATAGTTTTGTGATATTTTTCGAATGCCAGGTCAGCATACCTTCGAGGTTCACCTGCACAGCATCCATAGTGTGAAACGGTTCCTTAATGTAACTGATGAAAGAACCACAAAGGACAGAAAAACAAGATAATGAATCAGTTCTCCTGAAATGGTTCTTTCATTTCGGTTCTTGTAGAAAGACCGAGGAGTTCACCATTTTCGGGTTCACATCTTTTGGAGCAAACACATAACATAATCTTGCACAGCTAACCTTTACATCCGCTCCACTGTTACATTTAGCCTTGTAAAGTTGTGGAATTGTATATGGTATTCACACCGTGTTCTTGTTGTTCAAAGCTGACCTAGTCTCAGGATGTGCCTGATGTTCCTGCTGCAAGGACATTCGGCTCCAAGCATCAATTGTTCCGTCAGCTATCAGGCATATGGAGACAAGCAGGAGCCATGTCTTGTCATTTTATCTGTCATGGACGTAACTGACCACTATATAGATCACAGGTCTCTCTCAGTGCGAGGAGAGACTAACAGCACTGACTGTGTCCATGTTGTTCCTCTCCAACAACTTATTGTCTACCAACTGATCAGATCGAATCCTGTCTGTTCCTGTGCTCCAGTATCAATATCACCATTCAACAAAGTAGTAAAAATATGGTACTAGAGGAAAGGAATTCAAAATACACTGCAAAAAATATCCATCTTAACAAGTCATTTAGTCTACTATTGAGTCCTAAAATCAAAATGTTCTTAAAATAAGTGGGAAAGAAATCTGCCAGTGGGATTAGATAATTCCACTTGTTTCCAATGCAAATCAAAAATCAAGAGTTTTCCAGAATAAAGTGCAGTGATCTGCTTTATTCTGACTTGTTTCAAGATGCTGACACTCATTTCTAGAAAGTTCCTGAAACAAATGAAGCTGTATTGGAAACAAGAAGATGTTATCTCACCTCATTGGCAGAATTTTTAAGAAAAATAAGATTTGATAGCTGAATATGAGACTAAATGACTTAAGATCTACATTTTTTTTTGCAGTACCCACTGTTTTCAGCCCCACTATGGTTATTTACAGAAGTTAATTGTTTGCTGCATTACCAAAGGTCAAAGGTCAAATTCAAGTCCATTCAGAATCCCTAAGATAACATGCGTAAGGTATGCAAAGACACTGAGACTACCCGCATTAACCTGCATGAAGAGGAAGGGGCACGCAGGAAGGGGGAACCTCTCTGAGCTGTCAGGAACCTTTAGCTTTTTAAACTCAGAAGAGGAGAAATCTTTCACAGCACTCCAAACCTGTCAATCACAGTGTGAGCTTCAGGAGAAGGGGCATCTGTAAGAATGTTAAAAACGCTTCAATAGTGTTTTTTTTTCGTTTTAAAAATGGGAGGGAAAGGGGAATCTTTCAGAATGATAAAAAAGCTGTCAGACAGTGCATACTTTAGGCTGTGAGCGCCTTCATGACCCCGCTGGCTGTCACAGCTTTTGTCAACAGAGTCACGCACCGCTGAACCCCGCAAACTGATACTGCATCAGGGCTGCAGGCAGCTCAACCTGCTCCCCTATCAGCCTCGCTCATCTGCCGTATACGCACACGGATGGCAGAGACATTCAGTCAGCGCTCTCAACTGAGACGACACCTTATGTATCTTAAGGTGGATTGCAGGTGTTGCAGAGTTTTGCTTGTGTTAAAAATGTATAGCAGGTAACGTTCTGGATAAGAACTATGAACCGACTTCCAAAAATCCATGAAAAACCTGAAAAAGGCTTATCTGTGAAAATATGGTGTGACTGAAATCAAGTCTTAAGTGAAAATTTAAAGTTTGGAGTGCCACCATTCCCATGTTTTTTCATGGATTTTCCCTATATGTTTATTTAACATCTAAGGACATTATACACACTAATAAAGGCTTATTTTCATCTGTAGTTACCTAAAATTAAAAGCAAATATTAAAAAAACACAATCAGAGGACAATATTCAGGCAGATACACAATGTCAAAGGCCCCCATAGCATAATGGCATATTTGGTCAATGAGGTGAACCACCTTTCGAATATGCAGCGATAACACTCAAACCATATAAATATACAGTACTGCAATACATGCCCAGACTTTGGCAAAGAACATTTTTTCGTAGCACATTCAGTTATTTACATTAAATGAATTCTGGTCTGAAGAAAGACTGGAGGTATATGCGATTCTATCTCATGACCCATGAGCTTTACCTGAAAAACAACACATACATACAGTGAAAAGAACAAATCCATCAGTCATATGGTAATGAAGTGTCAGTATGTTGCCACAGGGGCCGAGGCTGTTTACCTACAGGGTGGAATGAGTTATGACCTCGACAGCTGCAGACAGCAAGAGCTAGAAAAAAAATCAGTCAAACAGGGAGACAGAGCAGCAACGGCAGGCTAAAAAAAATGACTGATTCCCATTTCTTTTGCCTTAAGACTTATGTCCCAAAAGAGTGCCCAAAGAACTGACCTTCTGTGTTATGTTTACCTCTGAAAAGCTGCAATAGGGTGTCTCTATTTAGGCAGGCATGATGTGAAAACCATGTAACGTTTTGGTGATTTTCATATTTTTAAGTCCTTTATGTTGAGATCCTTAGGTTCACTAAACCCTTTCAGAAGCCATTGTGTATTTTCAAAAATACATAGTCGTCAGTCTAAAACTAAGTCTGCTTTTCTTCATTAAAAGTTGACCTTTTGAATATACAAGATGTTCACCTTGGCCTACATATCACCCCATGTCTGACCTCTGACCTTTGACCTCTCAGCTGTAGAGATCAGACAGTCAGGATGAACTGTTGGAGCTTTTCACCACAGGACATAAACCCTGTTTCTGTTCATTGAACAACATTCAAACAATGCATCTGACCACTTGAGAAGACATGTACGTATGTGTTAGGATTGCATCAAACAAATAATTTAGCATTTAATATGATGACATTCCTCTCAATGGCAGTGATCCCGGCACATTTATACATGATATAGACAGCAGAGGGCAATGTTTCTGCAGCTCCTTCACCAAAACTGGTGCTGATGATGGAGAAACACAGAGAGGAAGGACATGAGAATGAAGTGAAGGGAATGGAAGGAAGAAGGTGTTGATAAAAACCTACAGGTGTTAATAAATGTCACAAGTCTCTTTCCAAATGCTCAGATGATGAATGTGAAAAATAGAGATGGAGAGAAAAAAAGAGACAGGGAAGATGTCCAGGAGAAAAGAATTGTCAATAAACAGCAATGACTGAGGGTAAAATAAATGAAGAGCTGTGTTCCAAATAATCTATAGATCCATTTTGAAAAAACAAATAAGAAACAAAACATTACCTGAAGTTTATCATTCAATATCTTTAAAATAAAGAGAATTAATATCAGTAAAGATTTGGTTAAAGCGTGAAAGCCTTTTGTAAAAAATGTACAATTATTTGTTTTGTAATTTTCCTAGCAGTCATTTTGTTATATGTCACTTTTTTTCAAATGATAGATACCTCAATTTGGAACAAAGCTGTAATATTTTGTGTGAGAGGGCAGGGAAGATAGATAGATAGATAGATAGATAGATAGATAGATAGATAGATAGATAGATAGACAGATAGATAGATAGATAGATAGATAGATAGATAGATAGAGGGTGGGAGAGAGAGACAGCAGGACAGAAAGAAGAGGCAGTTGTCACCTACGTGTGTCTGGATGAATACTAATTGCCGCACTGGAGCGGTAAGAAAGAGTCCCATTGATGACGGAGCACAATGGAGAAGGGACACAAGGGAAACAGAAGAATCCCATTATTTCATCTTTTTCCACATTGGACCGTGTTTGTGTTTGTCGCTGCGGGGAGAACGGACACCGTGGCCCTTCACAATGCGGCCCTTGTGCCCCGGGGGCCGACGGAGCAGAGGAAACCAGAGCCGACACAGCTTCCTCTCCCGCCGCCCCCCTGATGCCGTGTGGGCCGCGACAAAGATGGCTGAATGCACACTACAGTCCTGTTTGGCAGCGGCCGGTTGGGAAAGGTTAGGACACACAGGAAGGCTTGTTGTCGCATCACTATGCACTGTATGATACAGCAAGTTTGTCTTCAGGTTCAATCGATAATGGATTTTTGAATTTTTTGTACTGATATTTTTAGACCGATACCAATAGCCAATATCTTTATCAAAATGTATTCTCGGAAGGATGGAAAAGCCTCTGAAACAGCATTTAGACCACCATGGGACACTAAATTGAAATCCAGGATAATAAAAGCGTTTCAGGGTGGGTTTGCAACGTTGAACAAATTAAATGAATAAATAAGTTATGCAGAGAAAATGAAATCATGTCAGATTTACAGACTGTTTACAGACGAACTATGTCATAGGAGGACGGCATAAAAGGCTGAATATATCAGCCTAACCCTTGTTTGTTTTATGTAAAGGAATAATCTGCAACATTTTCATATAAATAAATGTCTTATTTTGTGTCTCTGAACCTATAGCCAGTTCATAAAAGCTTTTCCATTTACAGTTCTAAAACAATATAAAGACAAGACAAACGGTTATCCTGGAAAATCTTTTTCAGCTAAATTTGCACATAGTTTAATCTAAATGGAAACTCAAATAGAATACAATTACTCAAACAACTACCCAAACCTTAAATTTCCTCAGTTGTCCCTTCTCTTGTGCTTTTGTCCCGACTTTACCAAGCAAAAAGACACCAGGGAAAGACAGAAACAAAGAAAGAATGGCAGACTGTCATGCGGTCATTAACATCTGGAGCAGAGATCACAACAATCCTGTTTACACGCTGCTGACCACAGCCTGCACCATATGACCAGAGTGAAGGGGGGGAGGCGAGGGACAGAGAGGGAGAGAGAGAGAGAGAGAGAGAGAGATGAAGCGGGTATGACAGCTAAAGATCTCTGAGTGCGGAACAAACAGGGAGACGGCTTCTACTTCATGAACGGTTATCAACAGTAATCAGATAAGCGTTTTCTGATCTGCCACCTGCAAAACGTCGTTGTCATGTGGGACAAACCTGGAGGCTGAGCCGTCCCTGAAAGGAAATCTGCATCGTCTCAACTACACAGGTTTAAACTATTGCTTTGCTTTTTTACATATCAGACCGGAGTCAAATAGTGTTACCTATGAGTGTTTCCCTGCCACATAGGATAATACAATGAGTACCTAAACATTTAGACTATTTGAGAGTCAATTCGTTATACTTTCTGGTGAATGACAACTTATTTAACACTATATGAACTGCCCTCCTCGTCAGGTGTTTTAAGTATGTTAAAACAAAGACAAAGAAATATTTGCAATTAGATCTTTTTGATCTACATACTTTACAAAGTGTAATTTTGGTTTTGTGCAGCAAAGATTCCTTAATAAGAATTCTGTCCTGTTTTTATAGGAGCTGGAAGAGTGACTCCTTTCATAATGAACTGTGCTGCTATTCTTCTATTAAGCTGTTTCATCTGCTCCTCCGCTATATATATCCCCAACAGACCAGGTAGACATTATAATACTTGTGAATGGCTGAATGAATGGATGAATGAATGAATGATGAGTAATTGGTTCTTACATGAAATTTGTGTCATGTAATCTTCACGCTGGTAAATGCAGCCAAGGTTTGTTGTGAGTTAAATATTTTTGGCTTTCAAAATTCGCTTTGTGATCTGAACTATTTTGGACCAAAAACTGTCCACCCATTGGCTTCAAGACTTTCCCATTTCCCTCCCCACACCTGCTGGTATTTTCATCTGCTCAACATTACCAGTGAGCTATACCAGCATCGCAATACATTTCAGCTACAAAGGCTAAAACTCAACAAACAAATGACAAAGCAGTTTTATTATTCCAGTATTTAGCATGGTGATATTTTACCTCTTAGATGCTTCTGTTGGATCTCTGCTCTAAATAGCTGCTTACTCATCTCTATTGTTAAAATATTACTTTATTGTTTGTGGCAATTACAGGCCACCCTGGGGGGTGGTGGATTTGCCAGATACTTCTGTAGGAGATAAGTTGTTGTAATTCCTATTGGTTGCCAATAGCGGTCGATAAAGGTCATATATTAGCCTACTCAATGCCCCTTTAAAGTGACACTGAAGTGAAAAAAGACTTTTGTGCCTTTTTAGCTCATTCTATCATACCATACACATATTTGACTACACAAAAATTTATGCCACAAAAAGGTGCATTTTATTGTATTTTTATATCTTTGACTTCCTGGAAAATGTAAAATCTTTAGTGGTGACTTCATCATATCTCTTATCCCTCCCCGCCTTATGTCCGGTCCCAATATCCTGTTTCAAGAGGAAATACATCACATTAAGGAAACAAGATGCTCTCAAAATGCGCTTTCATTGTAACTTTAAATGAACAAATGAATCAGTGAATTGTAAGAAATTCCACATATAACAAGGGAATTTGATGGTTTTGCCCACAGAGCCCAAGAAGCTGAAATATCTGATCGAGCCTCTTGTTTACGCCGAGGTCAGCGCCCGCCGGGGGGAAAACGTCACCTTGCCATGTATGCTGAGAACCAAACCCACCCACTACAAAATCAAATGGACAAAACTGGAACCAGAACATCGAGGTCCGGAGAACATTGTCCTAATATCGAACGGACACAGCTTCAAGCCCTACGGCCATCTTGGACCGCGGGCTTCTCTTCGGAAGGCCCACGGCATGGACGCCTCCCTGCAGCTCTGCCATCTTGAGCTGGAGGACGGCGGCAGGTATCGCTGCGAGCTCGTCAACGGCATCGAGGACGAGAGTGTTGTCATTACTTTGAGGATTGAAGGTAATGATCCCAGTATCTATTACTTGAAGGAATGCTTCCCAACCAAAGATATCAGAGAGGTGCAAGACCTTTGAGAATTTGAGTTGAAGGAAACATATTGGAAAAAAAACCTCAAAGGAATTTGTTATAAAACTCAATTTTTGAAGAAGATTCATTAAATTTACTGGTCTAAATGATGTGAAATGTGTGTTTGAAAGACACACATGCCATGCAGCCCCGCCCACTTTAGGAAGAGTGGCTTTTGTCAGTTGTGCGACAGGAGAACCTTACAAAAAAAAAAGGTTGGGAATCATGGACTTCAAAGAAAGACAGGACTTTTTGATGTAAGTGTCTGAAAATGAACACTGACAAGATGACTTCCATTAACTTTTAGGGGTGGTGTTCCCGTATCAGAGTACAAACGGCCGCTACCAATTCACTTTCCATGAGGCTAAGGAGGCTTGTGCTGGGCAAGACGGCACATTAGCCACGTTCAAGCAGCTGTACAGAGGTACCACACAGAGTTTATTTCCAAAAATATATATATTCATTTATGTCCTTATATAAGAATGAAAAAATCCTGTAGTTCAGTAAGTAATTCTAAATGAGCGAGTACAGCAGCAACACCAAATTAATTCCCAAAATGTCAAATGAAACAAATAAAAGAAATGTAGAGAATCTGGTCTGTTAACATGTTATCATTTTGTATGAGTTAAGTTACCAACTATTGCTCAAAAAGTGTCATAATTAGTGGTCATTTTGTACAATCAGTCATTGTACAAATCATCAACATCTCTGCCTCTGTAGCCTGGACAGAGGGTCTGGACTGGTGTAATGCAGGTTGGCTCAATGATGGAACCGTTCATTACCCCATCCTGTATCCACGACCCTCCTGTGGAGGAGAGCTGTTCCCGGGCATCCGCACCTACGGACCAAAGGATAAGAATCATGATCGGTTTGATGTTTTCTGCTTCACCTCCTTGACATCTGGTAAGCTGAGTGATGTTTAGTTTATATAGCAGACCTGTCAGTAAGGTTTGGTCTAGTTTTGGTCAGTTTTCAAATTCTCACAGGAAGCTGGAAGCAGATTGTAGTTTTAGTTATACAAACATTTCTTGGAGGCAGAAATAATTTCTTTGGTTGAGTTAAACCTCAGTTTGCTAACTGGCAAACTTGAATGGCAAAGAAGTTTGGTCAAAATATAAATTAAAAATATGGCATTCATGTTGGAAGGTCAGCAGCTAGCTAACTAGCTTACCGAGATAGGCTAGTATGGCTAGTTTGAACTTGGAAGGTCAGCTATAGGCTAACTAGCTAACCTAGATAACTCAGTAGCCTATGGCTAGCGTACAGATTTTCAGTTATTAGCAAGAGTGCTAGGCTTCATAGTATTAGCTAGCTCCCCTCTTACACCTTGCCTTTTTCACTGGGCTTCAGTCCATTGAGGTTTTACTAAACCAATCAGATTATTTCAGTCTCTGAGAAATGAGTAGAACTCAGTGGCTCTTTATCATTGTGCATTCTTGTGCGAATTGTGTCCTTTTGTTTGGCTGTTTGTTTCACCTTTAATGCCCAAATGAGATTGATTTCAAAGCAGTGCTCAATTCCTGAACAAGACAATGTACCCAGATTGTAAGAAAGTCATCACACAGTGTGGATTTCCTCATTATTGTCAATGGAGCAGGTGTGGAAGGTGTTGCTTGATAGGATAACAGATGGGTTAGGGTCAGGGTCTTTAAAATGACTCTCTGCTTCGTCCAACGACTGGGCAGTTCAGTGGAGAGTCACAGGCAAGGCACGGGCAGGCGCATATAGGGTTAGGTTAGGTTTAGGGTCAGAGTTAGGGTTAGATTTAGGTTTAGGTTTGCCTTAGGGTTAGAATTGTTTCTAGCTTTGGGAAAGACTGGTTCATGTGAATAAACATTGATCTTCTAAAAGCATAGAAACAAACAAAATTTGGAAGTTTAATTTTGGTTAGTTTCTTTTTGCTTGAATACACTATCATTTCATAGTGTTTTGGCCAATTATGAGAACCACATCCCAACCTTTCTTAGCAACAAGCTGACCTTTAGCTTTGTATAGGAGTGGGATTGGTAATGTTTGACAGAGAATAAGGACAATAAAATCTGTTGTTGAGACACGCTGCAAACATGCTCATCTGTGGGAAAGTACTTGGCCCTGGAAACACTGGAAACATCCACTGCAGTCAGAAAAAAACTGACAAAAGAGTTGAAAACTTGATAAGAGAGTGGGCACAGCATCACCAGTATCACACAGATCCAGTCTGTAAAAGTGTTGTCATCTTGTAAACTATGAACTTATACCTATTATCCTTTAAAAACTACCATAATTTGTTTACATTTTGTGATATTAAACATTTTGGAAGTGTGGGTGTCAGTTTTTCATCTGAAGACAGCTCTATTTCAAACAGTGTTTAAAATAATGACACAATAACCACTGGTTTGTGTTTCCTTCTGCAGGCTCTGTGTCCTACATAGCAGGGTCTTTCTCCTATGGGCAAGCAGCACAAGCCTGTAAACATAAAGGAGCAGAGTTGGCCTTGGTCGGCCATCTTTATTCTGCCTGGCGTTTCCAGAACTATGACCAGTGTGACGGCGGATGGCTGAGAGACGGCAGCGTGCGGTATCCCATCACCACCCCCAGGGAGCGCTGTGGAGGCATGCCTGAAGCCGGGGTGCGCTCCTTTGGGTTCCCCGACAAGACCCTGCACCTGTATGGAGCCTATTGTTATACGTAGCTTAAAACACACACACTTTAGAGAGTAACTAAACCCCAAATCCCATGGTGGTCAGGTAAAATGCATGCTACTGAAATCTGTTATTGGCTGATCTTTGGTGCCAGGTGATGTCACCACCTGTTGTAGGCTACTCTATAGAAGATGACGTCACCCGGCACCAGAGATCAGCCAATAGCAGATGGCAATTTCAGTAGCATGCTTTTTACCATTAGATGTCAGGCTTTACACAGATTTGGGTTTGGGGCTTAGTTACTCTTTAAAAACAAAAAACAAAAAAACTGGTTTGAGACAATGCACATTTATGTTACTTTTCAACAAAACATTTGTAAAACATGTGTTGTTAACATATCGTTGCTGTTAGATGAAATCCTTGTAACTTCAGCTGAAGGATTACATGGTTCCTCTGTGGGTTGAGAAAGTTCTTTGACCCTTGGGTTTATGAAACCTTTTCAAAACCAATTAGATAAACTCAAAAATGCATGGTGGTCAAGCTGAAAACAAGGCTATTTGTTGACATTTTGGAGATACAAGATTTTCAACCAACAACAGCGATGTGTTAATACAGGTGTGTTGTCCCTAGCTAGACATACTGTACGCCTGTGTGTTGAACATGACATCCTTTTCAAGACAGCAGGATAGCACAGTACAGACTTTACAGTTTCATAATTCCAAAGATGGGGAATTTCTTTATGGAGTTTCAAACATTACTGTTGGTTCCAAGCTCATGCAGAGCTCAGAGATATAACTGTTCATCAACAAGCAAACAAACAGACAAAAAAACCTCAAGGGCCCAGAAATTTATAAGAATGCATCAAAGGGACAAACTACAGTCCCAAGCAAGAAACCTCACATCTGAAGCAGTTTGACAATTATGTCTGTCGTGAAAATGAAGTGGTTGAGTTTCACTACATGTAAACTATCTGTTCTTTTTAATGTTTTGTCAATGTCCTAGAAAAGGTTAAAATCTCCAAAAGGTGCACTTCTAGAGAAATGAGGAAACAGCCTCATTTTTCAATGATGCTCATGCATTTTTGACACTTTAGAAAACTTTTGGAACGGGCTTACTGACCCTTCACACAAAAACATACACAGGACTCACATACACAGGAAAATGAATGTTGAATTGAGATAAAAACTAAACATTTTTTCCAGGGTGCTTGCAATTTGTCCAGTGATGTCAGATACTATCGCACAAGTGACCTAAAAAGAAAACAAATTATGTAAAACTTAATATAATCATGGTGGGAAATCACCACAAGCCACCAGACAAATGCTGGTAAGTTTTGTTTGTGGCGAATAAGTTTGTCTACTCTGCCAATTGCCTCAGAGTTCTTTTTCATTTCAAAAATCCTTGTTGGCTGGTAAAATAGTGAATGTGTTTAGTTTATTTTGGAAGCCACCAGCTGCTGTGGCTGATGGATGGAAGGAAGTTTGCCCTGAATGTAATATCTGGTGAATAAATGGCATAAAAATGTGTTATACATAAACAATCATCTCGCAGTTCTAAACCTGTAATAACTTCTTGACGTTTTTGCAAACTTATTCTGTAACTCTCAAACACAGAATTATGTGAAGATTACGTTGCTCCACAACAAAAGAATTATGTGACAATGGTACGAATCAGACAAGCCATTTTCTCCTATTTGTTGTGAAAAGGGTAGTTAATGGTTAAGTTTAGGAAAGTAAAACAACTTTGGTTAAGGTTGGGTTAGGTTAAGGCAACTAAAACTATTTGGTTAAGGTTAGGGTTAGGGTTTTGGCCGTGGGTTAGGGTTAGGCTTAGAAAAACTTTTGTTCAAAATGAAAACTTCACTTACAGAAGAAAACGTCTCAAATGATATTTCATTGTATGTTCCTGCTGTAAGAGAGAATAATAATAACTAAGCCCCTGTGGATGGAAGGAGGCTTCAGTGTTTAGAGAGACTGTCCCGTAACTGAAAGGTCACAAGTTCAATCCCCACAACTGTCGACTGAGCATGACACTGATCTCCTGCCTGCTCACTCTCTGTTTCACTCTGGATAAGAACAACAGCTAAGTGCTTGAAGTGTAAAATGTAAATAACACTGTTGGTTAATTAAAGGGTGCACTGCTTTATCTGTACTTTGACTGCATGCAATTTAATTTATTGATTAAAAATCTTTAACCATTTCACTCCAGGTCATCATGTCATTGCTTGTCATGTCAGTGCATTGATTTAGCCAATAAATTATTTGCACATTGTTTCAAATTAATGAGGTAGTAATTTTGAGGTGTACTGTTCACCCTGTTGTCTTTCTCAAAACAGTGTGTGACGTGGTTCACTCCTCCTCCTCCTCCTCCTCCTCCTCCTCATCCTGATCATCATCATCATCATCAAGATCAAAAGCATTGACTTTTATTATAATTTTTGAATCAACAAAAAATAAATCATTAGTGGCATCTAAAGATCACAATTCATTGCATATATCGTTTGGACACAAAATTTCCTATTTCAAGAGGAACAGTAAGTGATTTTGGCAACATGGAGGAGATTACATTTTCTCATTAGGTTATATTTATTTTCAACCCTGTTTGTTTGTTGCAAAAAGTAACAAATGGATCTGGCTAAAATTTGTTGGACAGATCGCCCAAGGATCAGTTGATTTTATGCTGCGTTCAGGTGCTGGTGGGAAAGTCTGACACCTGAGATTCAAGTCGATTCCTAAATACCGTTGCATTCACATGCTATTTTGTCACAAAATCGAACTTGGAAGATACAATAAACAAACATAAACCATTATGGAGGCTGCAGCTTTGCAATATGGAGAACTGTTCAGCGTTGGTGGAGGTTTGTGCTCTACCGAGTGACTTCTAGTTAACCACAGAAATGGTTTTGGGATAACCAGGCCATGGACAGTCAGTACAGACTCACAGTGATCATGAAACCTGAAGACCTTTGCCTTCATATGCCAATATGGGACAAAATCATAGCAAAATCATTCTGCTAGAATGTATAAAAAACTGTGCTGAATGCACCTTCTGTGCCATAATATTTTGCCCTGATATGGTTGATTATTTCACCGGTATAACCCAGTAAAAATATTAGCAGCACCGTCTGATAAGATAAAAACATAGAAATTCCATGTAGAAATCTTCACAACCTTTACTTGATTTACAGAAAGACTGTATATTTGATAAGACGTTGTACTATTATGAAAAAAAAAAAATAAAGATCATATGATTACGGTGTATAAGTACAAATGGTTTGACTCTTACACGTACTTTTTGTAATAGTGTTTGTGTTTTTTCAAACAGTTAAAACAACCACAAGAAATGTAATGATATAAAAATGCAGTCTACTTTACAAAATTACATTTTATTCGTCCTTTCTTCATTGGATCCATTTTTACCATATTATTTCTACTTTTACATTGATTTATTACGTGTTACATTAGATCGACAATTAACATTACCTGCATGGTTACTGTCACAGCGTCCAATACAGTACTTCATTAAAAACTAGAAAAGGATGCAGCTGATGAACTATTGTCACATTAGTTACATTATCAAAACATTTGTTTTTCTTTGTGGATCCCCAGAAGAATAGCTGTCACCTTAGTGCCAGCCAATGGGAATCTGGATAAATTTAAAATTAAACCTATTCAGTGTTTATGATAGTATAAGCTAATAAACTTAGGATTCTGGCCAAATACAGTACAGTACAGTACATATCAGCTAACCATGGTACAAAGTTTACAAGACACCTGAATAAGAAGCACCAGAGGACAAGCAGAATAAGTGATCTGCACTCTTAAAAAAGATGTGTGGTTTGTGCACAGAGACAGTCGAGTGGTTAAGCTTCTTCCCTCTGGAATGACGTTTCTTTCCCTTGCTACTTTCCCAACGTCTAAATAAAGAATAAAAGGTACTCAAGGTGAAGGGACGGCCCACTTTCCTTCTAGGAAAAAAAAATAGTTTCATTTTCAGCACATCTGTGTGTCTAACGTGGGACAACAGCCATTTGTCACAGTATCTGCTGACATTAAAGCTGCACTAGGCAACATTTTTATGTAAAAATACACCGGTCTTGTCAGCCTAAATCACAAAGTGGGGCTGCAACAGAGAAGAGCGTCCCATCCGCACTAATTGAGACGCTGTAGATTTGTCCTATTTACCCAAATTAATTTCTGGTGTCGGTATGGGCACTGGTGGGAAATCTTCTCCACACACAGGGAGTGACAAATCAAAACTTAAGAGTAGGGCTGGGCAATATATCGATATTATATCGATATCGTGATATGAGACAAGATACCATCTTAGATTTTGGATATCGTAATATCGTGATATGGCATAAGTGTCTTTTCCTGGTTTTAAAGGCTGCATTACAGTAAAGTGATGTAATTTTCTGAACTTACCAGACTGTTCTAGCTGTTCTATTATTTGCCTTTACCCACTTAGTCATTATATCCACATTACTGATGATTATTTATCAAAAATCTCATTGTGTAAATATTTCATCCCTACAATATTGTTGCAATATCGATATCGAGGTATTTGGTCAAAAATATTGTGATATTTGATTTTGTCCATATCGCCCAGCCCTACTTAAGAGTGACATCTAAAACTGTCTGCTAAACAGCAGCGAACGCTCCGTCCAGAGAAAACTAGAAAGCTGACGTCACGTTACACAATTTCTGGGTTTTGAAGTCCACAAAATTCAAACAGTTACCTCTTGCTACCATTATGAGCCGTTGCCTCGTGCAGCTACAGTATGTTGTGCTGAAAAGTAACACAAATATGTGTTGTTGCCAATTAGACACACAGATGTATTGAAATTGACACATCCTTTTTAAGAGTGTAGATTTTGGGAGTCGAGGTGTATTGGACATCTATTGAACAGTTCTTGACATTCATACAAATCCCTAAAAAAGTAAAAACAAGGAATCTTCTAGATTTTAAAGAAGAGAGAGGCTTTAGTGAATGTCAGACCAGCTGAGGCTGAGAATTAAGTTGTACTTTACTGAAACCTATCAAGAACTTACTGCAAACTATCATAAACACAATCTGTTATAAACATGTTAAAATATATATGGCACTAGCAGTCAAATTCATGAATTCAACATTGTCACTGAACAGGCTGATGTTTCATTTCTACACTCGTCAACAATACATGAAAAGTTTCATTCCAAAATGAGATGTCCACCATTTCAAAAACTAGATGCCTTCACTTACAAAACGCTTGCTGACTATGAAAGTAAAGCACATTATAGCCTACTGTTAAATAGTTATGTTGTCAATGACAGAATCATATTTGTTTTTGAAATACTGCTGAATCTCAGGTTGCCTACATTTTAACAGAATGAACATGTACCATTTTGGAACAAAATCCTTCATATCACCTAACCAAATCCATCCATTTTGATGGGACACACAATGCATTAAAATGAGCTTAGGTTAGGTGATGAAGACTTAGAAAACTTACATTGATGTTGGGTTATAATGGCACTTCCCATTCTCCTGTTCTCTAATGTAATTTCATATGTGTGATTGATGGAAACTTAGAAAACTTACATGATCAGAACGGGCTTTGAGAAACATCAACATATCCTGATGTTACTGGATAAATGGGCCTAAGAGATGGAGAACTTAGGGTTCCTGCATTTTCCCTTTTCTATGACTATTTCATGACAAAGAGTGCAATCCCCATGATCAATATTTGTGAATTTCTACAATCAAATGCTACTTCTTTGTTGTTATTCTTGATTCTCTGATTGAACTGTTTCAAGTTTTGTTGTAGCTAGCTACAGCCATCACACTAAATTGTTTTTTTGAGTGTCATTTCTTCCAGGGGCGTCTACATCAACCAGCAGCCAGGCTTGGTGTTTAACTTTTTTTTTCAGCTGGTCAAGTGATTATGAAAACATTTCTATGACATTTCCAAAACCTTCTAGCCTTTAGCATCACTTTCCATCACTTCTCCACGCCTGGAAAACACAATTTTCAGGTTCCATCGGCTGTAGGAACCCCGGACTTGAGAAGATCACTCTTGCATGGATCCATCTGAATGCAAGGAATGGGCTGGATAGTCTTTGAAACACAGGGGAAGTGTGTGGAGGGGGGATACTGTTAGAAAGGGGAGGACGGGTTTAGATACTCCACTTAATGTCCCAGAACTGTGGAGTGGATTTCTCCGTGGCTGTGTCCACCTCCATGACGTCTTCATGCTGGGAAGGAGGTGATGTCACCAGCTCTTCATCCATCGAATGGGCTAAAGCAGGGATGGGACAGCAAAATAAATCATCACAGCCTTTACTTTACCTATCAGGGAAAGTTGTACATATGCCATGCTTTATCAAAAATCCCAAGCATGAGAATTATTTAGGGTCTGTTTTTACATATTTAACATTAAACAATAGCGGTTTCAGGCTTCTATATTATGAAACAGTCACACTTTAGGTTTTTGATGTTGCATGACACATTCAGAATATTCTATAATACAGGCTTCACTTTTAAGAAACCATTAACACACATGTAAGTCTTATCATTTCAAAGCATATTAACTGTACAGTTAACATTACAGACATGTGATTTCTGTTGTATTAATGCATATGGCTAATCTGTGTCAACCAGCGGTAGTTCTGGGTCTTTACTTGGTGTGCAGGTAATCATAGGCTCCTCCCACTGGCCGTTGGGCAGGCACCTGACAACAGGGTTCAGTCTCTGCAGGAAGCCCTCCTCGCAGTAGTACCGCACCTTGGCGTTGGTCTCATAACGCAGCCGCTTCTTACCGAAGAGCTTTGCATTGGGAATCTCGGGCGGCTCGCCACAGGAGGCTATAGGCAAAGAAGAAAAGGAGAAAAACACCATGCTGAGATGAAAACATAACATGATTAAAACCTTAAAGATTATCGGGAAGGGTAACTAAAATGGTTGAGAGCAACCTTTAGCACACTTCCATTTAATTAGTGCATGTACATTTTAGCAGCCAATTAATGACCCTGAACAGAACGGCGGTATCTCTCAATTCTGCTTTTTCAACAATCTTTTTTTTGTTTTACATAACATAGCTAATTGGTCAAGAGCCAAACCACTTATCATTCAGCTGCTGAAGCAGGCATTATGTGCATAGTTTAATGCTCAGTCACTGGTCTGTCAGAGAAACCTGTGCTTACTATGGCAACTTCCTCAGTGTGGCAATTTTTTGAACTAAAAGATGACAAAGTGACTTGTGGAATATGCGAGAGAAGCCTAAAGTATTACAAATTAGCTTTAGGCTATTCACTCATGAAATAGTTACTATACTTACATCTCACTTACATCTTACTTTACTTAATTAAGTTACTGACTTCGCCTATTGTGTGCCGCATTGGTCTCAATAGCTCCCAATAGTTTATTCTATAGGAGCTGAAGAGTCGATTCCAGTGACTTCCACCATTAGAATCAAAATCAGGATTGTCTCCAAATACTTGGGAGTCGTGCACAACTAATGATGGTGGCACCTATGGCTGCTGGGAGATTTATGACGCAACTGCAAAGACTCTATTGTAAGGAGAGCAAGGTCCGAGCCACAACACTCAGACAACAGACGTCACTAACAATCCTCTAGCATCTACTAACTAGTTAGCAGAGGTGGTAGAAGTACATAAATTCCCTACTCAAGTGCAAATACTCATTTAAAAATATACTCTGGTAGAAGTTGAAGAACCATTTCAAATCCTTTACTCAAGTCAAAGTATAAAAGTACGTGGACTTACATTTACTTAAAGTATAAAAGTAAAAGTCGTTCTCTAAAAAAGTAATTTCTTATGTTCTAAACCGGTTTTCTGTTGAGCGTTCCTCTGAATCCCAGATGAGAAAGAGTCTGCAGCTCAGATCACGAACCCGAACCCTAGCAGCTGAATTCGCTAATGTTAATTCTCTCTCTTGTTGCTTCTCTCTTCTTCGTGTTGCTTCTCTCTCTCTCTCCCTTTCCCAAATTTTTGGTGTCACTTTACTGAACAAGCAGCCAATCACATCTGGCTCTTGATCAGCTGCTTCCGGGATGGAAGCCGTCTGATGCTGAAAATACATTTTTCTTAGAAAATCAGTTGATGATTTCCCAAAAGTAACAAGTCTGTTTTGAAAATGCAATGAGTAGAAAGTACAGATTTTTCTTTTGAAATGTAGTGAGTAAAAGTAAAAAGTCTTCAGTGAAAGAAAAACTTGAGTAAAATACAGATACTTGAAAGTCTTACTTAAGTACAGTAATGAAGTATTTTTACTTTGTTACATCCCACCTCTGCTAGTTAGTTTCACTGAAGCACTGGAGAAGGACCCAGACCAGAGAAAAGTGGTGTACTCACAGGTGCCCTTCTTGCAGGTGTAGGACAGGTGGTAGTTACACGGCACGTCGCTCCAGCGGCCGCTGTCGTGCCACACCATCACCGCACAGTCCTCACCAGACAGGAAGTAACTGTCAGGCTGGCCTCTGTACCAGTTCTCATACAGCTGGCAGAGAGAGGGAGCGAGCAAAGGGGGAGAGAGAGAGAGAGTACAGTAGAGGAGAGTAGAGTATAGTACAGCAGAGTAGGGTGGGGTAGAGGTTGTTGAGATTGAGTCTGAGCACTTATACAGTTCACATGCAGATGAGAGCCAGTAAACATACCAGTTCTCAGGATTATTCCAGTTATAACATATATATATTTTGGATTTTTGTATCTGTTGTATATTATTTGCAAATAGACATCTGTTTAACCTGCTTCGAGTGTAAGATGGGTGAGACAATGAGCACTAGGAAGCTTAGACAATGATAAGAAAGTATTTGACAAGTAAATTTATTATAGTTTTCTGTGACTGACAACTTTCTTGAATTGAACTTACTAAATTGTAAACCACACACTTTTGGTACTGCCAGTAAGTTAAAACCAACATCAAGGATTATTTGCAAATATTATTTCACCCAGGTCTGACAGTATTCAAGGTGTAACCAGGGAGAATATAAAAGCAAAATGTAAGATACACTGGAGGTTTAGTGCAACAATTTGACTGAGTAACACTCACCAGAGGGTTCCCGTCCGACCAGCGGAAGTCTCCCTCAATGGTTCTGTCATTCAGTCCGATCCACTGGTACTCTCTGTATTTGTCTAGAGGTGAGCAGATGTTAGGAGAACAAAAGAAGGGAGAAAAAGAGAGAGAGAGGGGTCACTGTATCTGAACAGGGCTGTAGTAAAGATAAAGTAAAGACCAAGATGAAATGGGTTCAAATCCAAGTCAAAATCAAGACCAAAAATAGTAGACCAGTCTGAGCCAAGTCATTTTCAAGACCACATTTCATTGGAAGGATAAACTAAATATTGCAGGATTTTGTTCTAATAATACAGTTCCTGATGGTAGCCTAATATATTTGTTGCCAAATATATGGTCAACTTTTTAAATCAATCAACTGATCAAGACTCAAATTCTACAACCTTGCTTTTGAAATTCTGATACTGCCCTCTCTTGCACTTGCTAAACATACAGTATGAGTCTCCATGGCAACCACCCGCAGAGTCAGGCAGGCACCACCAGAGGAATGTGAGATAATTATCTCATCGCCTTGTTGCCAGACGCAATACCAACACCAACATCACAGCCATGACATTTTCTGGATAAACCGAGTCAGTGAGAGGTGAGACATGAAAGACAGTTGTTGTGTCTGTTCTGGACCACACAACTTTTAAAACAAACCAACTCAGTGCTTGAGGTTATACAAGGGTTTGAATTACAGGGATGTTTGGGTGGTCTGGTGGTTAGAGATGTAATGAATGAGCATAAGCGGAATTTGAATAGGTGCTGTGGGTGGCCATGGAGATCATGAATGCCGTGGTCATGAATGGATGAAAAAAAGCAGTCATTGCCATTTATATTTTTATTATATTTATACCAGAGTTCCCTCTTTGCTTTTCGCACTTATGCACTGCTGCACTTCTTTTAAAATGTTGTATTTTACTTGATTTTATGCATTCTATGTACTCTATTTTTTAACTTTATTTTTATTATTATTATTCAGTGGGTTTTATTTTCCATCTTATGTTATGCATTCCTCATTTTTATCTTAATTTTACTATTATTATCAAGTGGGTTTTATTCTCCATCTTATTTTACATTAATTATGGCATCCTATCCCTGTTTTTATGCTCATTCTATGTCTATTTTCATGTGAAGATGCATTCTATCTATTCTATTCTCTTTATCTTATTTTTACTATTATTATCAAGTTTTATGTGAAGCACTTGGTGCATGTAATTTCTTTGTTGTAAAGAACATTGAGCTGCATTTCTTGTATGAAAGGTGCTATACAAATAAAGTTTATTATTATTATTATTATTATTAATATTATTATTATTCAAGTTTGCCAGTTACCTAACTTGCGCTCTGAAAAAGTGTGGTTCTTTGGCTCCGCCCACTGAGTTTTAACTCAACCAGTGAGATTATTTCTGCCTCCAGAGCAGCTCTGCCTCTGAGAAACATTTCCAAAACTAAAACTCCAATCTGCAGCTGTGAGCATGCTATTCTTCAGCCAACAGTACCGTTGATGTAGTCCTGCTCCTCGGGGGTCATGAGAGAAACCAGATGTCCTCCACACATGCGGCAGTGCTGCTCGGCCACCTCCCAGCCCTGCCGCTTGGTGAAGTGACGGTAACAGAAGCCCTCAAACTTGTCCCAGCCGGGCTCACAGGCCTCCAGGTCTGAACAGGATGGAGAATCAGAGGAGAGGCAGTCAAACAGCAGAGAGAAACACATAAAAAAACACACAGAAATGCAAAATACATCAAGGGTATAAAACACACTAGGAAGACGTGTTTTGTCCATGAAATAGTAGGTAAGTTCAAGTGAAAGATATGATCTGTTATTGTTTTCACCTGTTAAATCCATTTCAGTCAGAAAGGAGAGATGTACACGAAAGGGAGGAGACAGGTTAAAGAGAGATTTTGAAGTTTTGAGGAAACCAAAGCAAAGATGCAAATGCTTTTTAATGCATTTTAATGCTTTTGCTTGTTTGTTTGTTGTTTGTTTTTATTTTTATCTCAGCAGCATACATTTTTATTTTTTTCTTTGTTTTTTACTATAGTATTTTGTTATCGTGTTTTTGCAATGCACTTCTATGGTTTGTCAAACTAAACTAGGTGAAGGTCTTCCTAATTCTTTGTACACTGTGCGTATAATTAAATTAAATGTTTAGAGAGAACTTAAAATAGGAAATTATGGAACAGTGTAAATAGTAGGTACTGCACCTGTTTGGCACAAGTCTCCTCCATAACCAGGCAGGCAAAGGCACCGTGTCGCTCCACCGTCCACACAAGTCCCTCCATTCAAACAAGGGTTCTCCAGACAGGAATCTAAGGCATTGTGAACATGGTGTTACTTAGTAAATAACAGAGCTCCAGGCAATGTAAAACAACAAATGCTATATATCTGTTCTGAAAAGACAATTTACACTTTATATTCATTGCTCAATATTTTAAAAAATCCAGCTGATTTTCTTAAATATCACTATTTTGTAAAAAATAAATAAATAAATAAATAAAAAAAAATGGTTAAATAAATGTCAGCAAACATTTTGTCAGCAATCGTTTTATCAGAGTAGGTGTCACTTTTTCAAATGGTGAATATCTAATTTTGGAATGAAAGTCCTCATTTGTTGAGCTGGAGGGAGGCACCACCAGAGGGAGCTGTTACATCAGGGATGGGACCCATTCCTCCAAAAGCTGCAGTATTGTTTATGCTCCTGCTCCTGTTTCAATATCTTAAACAATTTCATGCAATTTTAAAGCGGCAGCACTATGCAGCCTAGTTTTGGTTCTAAATCATATTATGGTAATTTGAAAATATTGCTTATCCAAAAACACTTAAAAACCTCTGTAGACTGTGAAGTTTAAAAATTGTAAATGTGATGGAAGGGTAGGGTCATCACAGTTAATGAGTTACTGTCTTGCTACATCCAGCTATAAAGCCAAAGTTTTTGATATTTCAGAGGTTCAAATTGTCTTTCTAAAACTACCCAATTCAGCTTTTCAGATGAAAAATGTGACTGTATTGACTCTATTTCATGGTGATTATGTTTAAAGTGAATAAACATTATGACTGGGTTAAAAATTGTAATTGTATATATCTCTGTATTTTAAATAAAAAGGACTATTGAAGTTGTCTTCATTTTACAGTCACTTTTACCTCATTATGATTAAGGCTGAGTCACAAATATTCAAGCGAGCAAGCATGTGAAGACTTTTATTCCAGAACAAAAACATTTTAATTATTAGCAATTTTAAGACTTTTGGCCCCCAAATACTACCATTGTTGAGGATGGAATTGATTATATTTTTTAAACTAGTCTAAAAATGGATATATAGCGTTTTGGAATGAAACCCCTCTTGTGTAGCACAGTGAAGAGTCTCCCGGTGAGAACCTGCTGTGTGTTTTAGTGTGTGAATTAATCCAAAGAGAAGAGAGAAGCTAATCCCTCTGTTGGGCTGAGTCAGCTTGAGGTGCTTGGATGCAATGCAAATCCTTCTCCTGATTAAGCAGTTTGGAGGGAGAGGTAAAACCCCCCAAAAATCAACAGTCAAGTGTACTTACACTACGACTGATGTTTTTGTTGTTGGCAAAATTATGCAGCAATTTTTATGTTGAGCCGTTACCTGAAACGCCTCCCTGTCTTGCAGCAGACACTCTACTGGCAGGCGGTGTTGCAGCTATGGTAGTCTGCTCTTCTTCTTCTTCTTCTTCAAGATCCTCTGGGTACAAGGTGGCAGCGGTCACAGCCGAATCATCATCGTGGTCTGTGGTGAGGGTCGGACTGGCGGTCTCCTCTGGTTCCTCTGTAGATGGGGATGAGGTGGGGTCTTCCGCTATGACCTCTTGCTCTTTAGACACATCATCATGTTCCTCAGTGACAGGCGGCTCTGCGCTGTATTCCAGATCAGAGCGGGACTCCTGGGGTACAGTGGGGGGAGGCCTCGATTCCCAGCCGGGGCTGAAGGTCAGAGCGGGGAGAAGTGTGATTTCTATCTCTGCTGATGGCGCATCGGTGCCCGACTCCGTCTCACTTCCCTCAGATCCGCGGTCTGTTGAGAGAGTTGGGTTTGTCAGCAGGAGCTCTGGTTTCAACCCCGGGCTTTCCCCCGAGGATTCACCCGATCCCTCATCTGATTCTGGATGCTCCTCTCCTGCTTCCTCTCCGCTCCCCTCAGGCTCACCGTCCGCGCTCTGTCCGGAGGCTGTGATATTCTGGGTGGTGCTGAGGAATACCTCTGGGCCTTGTCCTAATCCCTCCTGCTCGACTTTATGCTGGATCTCTTCCACAAGTTCAGACCCAGATGTAGCATTGCTTTCAGGGATGAAGGTAATGAACTCACCTGGGGAGCTAGCCTCCACCTCAGCAGAAGGGGGAGACAGGGTTACAGGAACAGGGGATGTTAATAAAGTAACCAGATCATTCTTTTGAACAGGACTCTCTTCACTGGAGCCTGAGTCATCGGTGACTGTCATGACTTCCACAGTTGGGATTTCTGCAGGGTCGATGTGTTCATTCTGGTCGGTGGAGGTGCTTGGATCCACTGAAGTACCGTCAAACTCTTCATCACTGTGGTCGACAGGCGAGGAGGACTCTATCGTTACGCCTGACTGTTCATGAGTAGGATCGTAACCTGTCAAGAAAAGGGATCATATAAAATTCTAGGTGTAAACATATCTACACACGGGAAAGTTCAAGAGCACCTTGTAGTTTGATGTGAAAATGGATCATTGCAGCAAGGAACAGGATATAAAACACTGAAAAGTCATGATTAAAGAATGCTTAAGGTCCTAAAGCAGTATGAAATGGGTTTTAAGTTGAGAAATGCAATAAATATAATTTGACAAAACTACAAGTAGCGCAACAAAGCATTGTCATGCTGTGTAGGCCTTTATATTTCATATATTCAATAGGGTTCAACTGATCTGGGTTTTTGAAGCCTGATACCAATGTTTTTGTGTTAAGCTGCTGACAGCTGATATTCAATATCATTACATGTGACTATTGCCAAAAAAATACAATAATTCAGTCTTTCATCCAGATTTGTATTTTTGTTAGGATGGAAAATCCTCTGAAACTGCATTTAGAACATCATAGGACACTAAAACTGGCAGGGAGACCCACCACACCTATTCAATGGTAGGGAAACTCTGGGATACAATACTGCCTTTAAAATAAGAATTCATTTACCAAAAACATTATTGAACAATTAAATGAAAAAAATATGTAAAGGAAATACATTTCATTGCAGACTGTTTTCATGTAACTGTGGTCAGGGAGGAACCTCCATCATATTGGAATGGATTGCATGACTGGCCCATATCTGGATATCTATTTAATAAAAGCCCAATACCGGCCCGATATATCACTCTAGCCCTAATATTCAATGTATATACTTACTAGACTCAGAGGTAGGGACCAGTCCAGAGTTGTCATTGGTGTCCATGTCAACTGGGCTTTGAGTGACCGGATTTTCTGTTTCTTCAGCAGCAGAGCCATCGTGCTCCACTGTTGGGGCAACAGATGAATCAAGCATGTTGGTGTCCTCATCTGGGAGAGGATTTGCAGTCTCCTCTGCAGAGTCTTCTTCCGTTGGAGGGTTCTCCGGTGTCGTATTGTCGAAGTACGGCAACGGGGTGGTGGAGTGGATGTCCGGTTCCTCATCGTGGGGCGAAGTAGCCACCACTGACGTCTCCTCAGCACCACCAGCACTGGCCTCCTCTGGCCTTCCTGACACATCGTGAGCGGTGCTTTGGTATACCAGCTCAGTTTCAGTTGTGTGCTCCAAGTGGATATCTTCAGTGTGGTCCTCTTGTGAAACGGGCAAATCACTGTCCTGATGCACCTCCGAAGAGTTGTTGAGCATTTCACCGCCATCGGCTCCAGATGTCGCGTTGACACCTGAAGCGTCCAGGGTTTCGGTCTCGTGGTTGTTCTCAGAAATCTCATGAGGCTCTGTGGGTTCACCGCTCTCTGGAGCTGCTCCATCGGTTGTGAGCAGAGTGGATTCTTCACCAACAGTTGTAGCACCGTCCGTCTCTGGAGAAGATGTTGGACTTTCCTGAGACTCTTCATGAGGGGAAACAGGGTGGCTTGTGTCTGGGCTTTCTTCAGGGGCAGGTTGATAGGACTCCGGGTAGCTGGCCTCCTCCACTGGCTCCCAGGTGTCCTTGGTGGATGTAGACTCCCGATGTTCAGATGGGGGAGTGACAGATTGATGAAGGTCCACAGTGAACAGCGGCTCCTTCTGATAGCCCGCCGTTGGGGTCTGACCCTCCACGGGACCCTGCTTCACCCCATGCCCCTCTGGGACGGGACCAGCTGTCTGGGAACCTTGGGCCTCTCCGCCCCCCTGCACTGTCACCTTGCTGAGGCTGACCTCCTGCAGCGGGTTAGTCAGGGAAACAATGTCCTGGCCAATGTCCTCCGGCTCGGTGGCCAAGAAATCCTGGGGAGATTCTGTGTGAGGGCCATTATTGCCTGGAATAATAAATAGAATGGGTGAATGTTATTTATTAATGTCCAGGATCTGTAACTATCCCTTGTGCTACTGAATAGGTTGAGCGTCTACCTAGAAAGCTGGCTTGGATGTAAGAAAAAATAAAGGGCATCTATGATAGCATCTTTGTTATTAGAGTTATCAAGTAGGCACCTTCCATCACAGGTAGAATGATTATTCTGGGAAATACAGAAGCTCAAAGTGCAGTATAGCAGCCTAGCTTGGATGATGCTGCCCATAGAAATACATCAACTGTTACACCTAGCAATGACGGATCGCTTTCTTACTTCTGAAGCAGTAGACATCGTGATGAGTGTGAGCCTCGGGGAAGCCCGTCTGGTTGCTGAAGCGATAGAAGGTTCGGACCCCAGGTTCGCCCCCACCACAGCGCTCTCTAGGGGTCACGATGGGGTACCGCACGCTGCCGTCCGCCAGCCACCCCGGGCTGCAGTGGTTCAGCCCATCATTCCAGGCTGCGTACAGCTGACCCGTGGTGGCTAGCTCCGCCCACTGACTCTGACAGTAGGCCTTAGCCTCCCATAGGGTGAAACGCTGGGGGGCGGAGCCATGGAACACCTCCCCTGTAAATAGGGATAAGATGTGATGTAGTTTGTTAATGTGCCATGCCTAATCAGATTTGCAATCAAAATTGAGAGCAGTGGATGATTTAAGTTGTTTTCTGTGTTACCCTGAATATTCTCCACGTAGCAGTAGACGTCATACAGCTCATCAGGCTCTAACAGCCCATAGTTCCTCACTCCTGGCAGCCCATCCATGTCCCCAAAACAGCCCTCTCTTGGCATCTGGATGGGATATCTATGGAGGGAAATGTTGCACAGCATTGAAACACCAAGTCCCAAAGAGTCCTCTTCCATAATAGCTGTACTCTTAGCCTAACAACCACTTGCATGAGTACTTCTTTGAGTGAATGCTAAAGAGGCACTGGCCTGATCTCAAACCAAACATTTCTGCCCACTTAGCCACTTGACGACTTAATCTGTGTGTTCTCATCTGCAGATGCGGAGAGAGCATATCAAATCTTAGTTGCCAAGCGGCTGAGTGGTCCACTAGACCCTCTATCAGCCCTCCATGCTAACTAGCCTCCATACTGGATGCTCCCTCAGCCACTTAGACAGCGACATTTCAGCACTTTGCCCCGGTAATGCTATTCAAAGCACATTTTAGAGTGTTGTTGTTTGCCTAAAGCTGCATAAAATTTGGGATGTTGCCAAATGGGTGCTGGAAATCTGAGGGACTCAAAACTCAATTTAACCCAAACGCAAAATGCAGAACTTTCAAGTTAAGTGGCCACTTGATCCAGCATCAAGTGACAAGTGTCCCGTTTGACATTGGTCCATTTTCTCTGAGGTCCTTACCTCACTGAGTGGTCTGAGAGCCACCCTGCATCACACTGCTCATATCCACTGTGGTAGGCGGCCAGGAGCTGCTCTGGAGTGGCAATTTGAGCCCCAATCTCCTCGCAGGCGTCTCTGGCCTGCTCAAAGGTGAAGGCGTACCGGCTAGACGCATCACGATAATGGAACACCACCCCTGTTAACCCAGAACCACAGTCTTATGAATTCTAATGCAAAAAAATCTCCATCTTAACAAGTCATTTAGTCTATTATTGAGTCCTAAAATCGTAATTTTCTTAAAATAAGTGGAAAAAATGTTTCATTTTCTTGATAGTAGTGCAGTGATCTGCCTTATTGTGAACTGTTTAAAAATACTGACACTCATTTCTAGAAAATTCCTGAGACAAGTGAAACTGCATTGGAAACAAGTGGAGTTATCTCACCTCACTGGCAGAATTTTTCTCTTGGTTTAAGAAATATAAGATTTGAAGGCTGAATATGAGACTAAATGACGTTTTTTGCAGCGTTTCATGTGATCATTCCGAAAGCATCACTGATGGCAGGACACCGCAAAATCATCAGTGTTAATTTAACAACGGAGAGTGTAAAAATCAACACTATGCCAGTGTTTATATATAAGTAAGTCCCCACCCATCTGTTAATTTGCTAGTTTGAGCACCCACTTCACAGCCAGATCAACAATAATCAACACTTGTCAATTCAACAAAATTTTCGCAGAAAAATCAACACTTATTGACATGAAAATTTGCTGTGCAGTGGTTAGAAAGATTGCCCTTCAACCTGAAGACCCAGGTTCAGGTTTTGCCCCCTGCTGAAGTGCTGAAGCAAAACACTGAATCTGTAGCTGAGCCTGACCTTTGGGCAACAGAAAATAGAATTTCCCTACTGGGATCGATAAAGTATCACAAAGTGTCACTTTACATTTTAATGCAAAGGCCTGATTAATTGTGTTACAAAAGATGCTGGCGGGAAACCATCCCCAAAGAGCCAAAGTCTTTTGCATTTCGGGTCTTATAGTTTATCTTATTGGAAGAAACATGCAGTGTGAAGGCATAATTTATTGGATTACAAATAACTGTGGTCAGGGGAAGCATCGCCGCCGTGGAAAACCAGCCTTATTAACACAGAACAAGAGTCTTGTACTTTCTGGGTTCAGTGTTTTCTGTGATCATACTGCAAGCAACATTCAGTGATATATTGGGTCACAAATAACTGTGGTCAGGGGATCCATAATCTATTACTTGCTAGGTGCATAGAGTGAGACACCCAATTCATCAAAGCAGAGTCTGTATTGCATGATAAAGATACAGACATATGAGCGGCACAGTAGCTTCTCTCTATTTTGCGGGAGACGGTTTGTTTGACCTTGAGTCCTTTCATGACTTCTCCTAAATCACTTTTCTCTGGCTCGGAGCCTGTCTGCTGACATGTTGATGCTCACTGCCGGGGCTGTCAGTGCCACAGGACTACGCTGTAAAAAATGTCCATCTCAAGTTATTTAAAGAGTAAATCAACACTAAATCACACAGGGCAGAAAATTGCTGCTGCACTCCTCTAAGTGATTTAGTGTTGATTTTCTCTTACTTTATTCAATCTTATAATCGTATTGTTTTTAAAACTACTGAAAAAATCTGCTAATGGGATGAGATAATGTAATAGGGTTCCAGTGCAGCTCAATTTGCCTCGAGAATGAAGTGACATTATCTTGAAATGAGGCAGATCAATACACTTGTTTCAAGTTGAGTTGATGATATTTCACCTGGGCTGTAAATGTCATTGGACCACAACTAGATTATCTGTTTTGGCTGCTATCTAACAGCAACCTGTAGTTATCACTGTGAAATATTTCAGTATGTGAATTAGACAATAAGAACCCAGCAAGAACACACACACACACACTGATAAAAAAAAAAAACAGAAAAAAGGAAGGAATCCACCTGTGCAATAAAGCTGTATATATAAAAAGCTGATTGTATATTTTTAAATAGCAATGTGAATCATGTCAATATGTTAATACAGGAATCAACACATATTTTGAATTGCTTCCTTTAATCTTTGGATTTCTTATTAATATCCTTTACTTTTTTATCTTTTATGTTTGCTGTTTGATATCTTATTATGATAAATAACATATCTGTCTCTCTCTCACCTTTAACCTTGACCTGAACCACGTCGTCGGCGTCCTCCAGGCCCTGCTGCACCTCGCAGCGGTAGAAGCCGGTGTCGTTGTGCCTCAGGCTGTCCAGGCGCAGGGTGAGGTCGGCGGGGGAGTAGGCGTAGTTCAGCAGGGAGGCGCGGTCCTTGTAGGCCTCGCTGACTTTCACCCTGTCGCCGCGGGCGACCAGGATCTCCGTCTCGCGGCCCTGAGTCAGTACGCTCCATTTGACCCGCGGCAGGGAGAGCACGGCGTGCCGGCCGTTGGTGGAGGGGGAGGGCGGCGGGTGGGACAGAGACACCAGGCAGGGTAACGTCAGAGAGTCGCCCAGGACGGCCAGCACCGGGGCGGCGGTGGGGATCGTCACCTGGAGGAGCTTCGAATCATCTGGGGACAGAAACCGTTAAAGCAGGTGTGCTTCGACTTTTCTGACATGGAGGGTCAAGGGCTGAAATGTAACATCAGTGTTGGACCACGGGCCACAAAATGTAATTGGACAAATGTGATTGATTATTGAGTAATGCAACAAATAGGCGGTAACACTTTACAATAAGGGTCATTAAGTTAAGGGTTAGTTAATGCTTAATAAGAATTAACTAAGCCTTAATTAACAGTTAACTAATGTGTAATTTACTAATGGTGTTCATGTTAACTAAGGTATTAATTTATACATTATTTAATAGTTTATAAAGATGACTATTAAATAATGTATAAATTAATGCCTTAGTTTTCAGTCCAGGCTGTAGAAACTTGTGTGGGAGGAGTTTAGTTTATTGCTACTTGTTGCCAATAGAGGACGATAAAGGAAAAGATGACTTCTTGCCCCTTTAAAGGAGAACACTGGTGTTATTTATAGGCCATTCACCTCTGTCTACATCTAGTTATTTCCCCCAATCATTTTGCAATGCATGCCGTATGTAAATCGAGTATTTTAGTATTTACTCGTTTTTCGTTGGTTTTAAAATCCAAACTTTACCCTGTCAAACCTCGCTAGAAATGAACTGCTGTCCCGGCTAACAAAGACACCCTGAATAAAAAGCCATGGATGTGACAGTAAAGTGTTTCTAAGGATTATTTCCTGGAGGAGACTTAATTTCTTCCTGTGGTGTCAGCTGGCTGACAGGAAGCTGAGCGGAACGTAACGCAGCGCTGAGAAGAAAAACACTCGACTCAGCACAATGAAATAACTGTAAACTGTAAATAAGGGCTTCATGTTCACTGTGATGGATTCTATCGCTCTGTGGAAGTTGTTTTTCATACTGTGTAAGAATGAATGGCAGCAAATGGCTTCTTCTGAAGGAGGAAAACGAGTGCTGATATCTCAAACTACGGTGATAATGTTACGTAACGTAAGTGTTGTGCCTTACGTCACGTAACAACCAACTGTCCGGTCCGGTTCTGGTTCACACTACTAACTGAATGCGCTCTCAAATTCAGTAGTCAATACCTGAATTTTCAGGTATACAGTGAGTTCGGTTGTAGAATGCGGTTCTCTCCTTAATAACCGAACTGTGTGAACTTAGCAGGATTAAGCTCCAATGAGGAGTGACAACCGTATTTAGTTGCAGTGTAGTGGCATTTAGCCCGATAGGCGAGAGGCTATCTCTTCGTCAAAAACGCCCTCTAGAGACCATCTTACGAAGCGACATCTCACTAAGCGTTACCCAATCCTGGAACCCATCGTCTATCGGTCTGACGACGATTAGACTCTGGGGGTGACGGCCAATATTTCGGGGTTTCCGGTGTAGCCAGCGGACATCCGGGCCAAGACTTTCTCTTCCGTGCACTGGTCATTGTTTACAGTCTGATTAGCAACTTGAGATGCGAGAATGGAGTTGGAGTTGAGAGACAACGTCTACGACTGTATTGTTTTTTAGGTCCAGACGACATTTCGGCTAATCTCTATAAACAGATATCTGCATATGAGACATCGTCTCTCAACTCCGACTCCATTCTCGCGTCTCAAGTTGCTAATCGGACTGTAAACAATGACCGGAGCACGGAAGAGGAAGTCTTGGCCCGGATGTCCGCTGGCTACACCGGAAACCCCGAAATATTGGCCGTCGCCCCCAGAGTCTAATCGTCGTCAGACCGATAGAAGATGGGTTCACAGATTGAGCGTTACCTGACTGACTGACTGACTGACTGACCTGAATTTGGCTCGTGATGCCCTCAGCTGCGCCGTGGGAAAGAAACACCGGTATTATGTCATAGGTCTTAATCATCTCCTCATAATCCTTATATGACTTACAGTATAATAAGTATCTCAACCAGCAAGTATCTCACAAATACTTTCACAATTCACAGTTGTATCATAATAGACAAAATATCTTATCGCTTGCTGAAACCCTTTTATAAAGGACAAATTTCCCTCTCAGGTTCAAGGAAGCATTTAGCTGTACAGCAGGGACTTAAATATGATCCTGTCCTCTTCTGTGGTGTTATGGTGTTACAGTATATCCTGCACAGTAATATAATACACTTCACCACAAGGTGACCCGGTAGGTTCAGAAGGTTTCTCTGAGGACCGGTGACCCAATTTGTCGAGCAAATGTGGAAATCTGGAAGCCATTTTAACGTCTCGCCACTTTGCCTTCACTGTGCTCTTGACACAGTGAAGATAAGACACTTCGGCCATTCCTTTGGGCACATCAGTTATACTTGAATTTCTATACTGTGGAACTGAAACGTCCTTGAAAACGGTTTCCAGAGTGTGCACGTCAGCAAGAAACAATGAACGACAGGAAGTGATTAAAGAGCACCCCGCTACCCTTAAAAGTCAGAGGTCGCGTATGATTTAATGGACTGCTGGATGTCAGTGGTGGAGGGGAGCGGTGAGGGAGGGAGGGAGGGGGGGGTGGGGGGAGGTTTGATGTGTACCTGACTCCTGGTTGGGGGTAGAGGAGGACGGTAGGACAAGGAGACAGATGGCACACAGCAGCAGAGATAGAAGCACATCCAATCTGTGGGTAAAAGACAGAGGGAGGAGGAGGGGTGGGGTGGGGTGGCGGAGGGGGGGTGCAGATGAGGCGGGGGGGGGGGGGGTAACAGTGAGACAGAAGGAAGAAAGAGACAAAACATTTGAACATAAATGACTAGGAACTCAGGACTGCAGTACTTGAGCCGTGTCTCGGTCTTAAAGCTTAACTCATGTAACGATCTTTTTCCCCTTCTACTCTTAATAAGGAATAAAATAAAATAAAACAAAAACTCTGATTCTACAAATGCTACTTATTAGTACTAGTAAAGTCTTAGCTGATGAAGACTGTGATATACAGTTGGCTTGACAACTGTTGATAAAATGCAGTTATTGTAAGTCGCTTTGGACAAAAGCGTCTGCTAAATGACATAATGTGATGTAATGTAACTCTGTCCCTTTTCAACCTGGACTCTATTTTCCCATCACTTTCCATCATACCGATCAATGCTGACCAATATCTTGTCAATTACTTCACTATAGAGCTACTTGCATCTTATTTGCCTGGCTGCGGCTCTCCACTACAATGAACACTCCAAAAATCAACCCCAAAAACACCCAAAGCTTGTCTTTTTAAACATATTGACACTCCATCCGTAATGAAACATATATATATATATTTAATTTTCAGTTTATTTTATTATTACAGAATTCTACATTGTTGAATGGTGAGGCAGCAAGAGTAAACAAGGAAGTGCTAAAGCAATGTCCAACGTAGCATGAAAGCGGCACGAGAAAGGCAAGACTTTAATTTACTGCGCATCTTATAACTGACATGTATCATTACAGAGCGAGCAATCAATATACTGAAAAGGGCCATGCTTTGGGTGCTTTTGGGGTTGATTTTTGGGGCGTCGATTGGCCACTTAGGACTGGACTGGAGAGCGGGGGCAAGACGTTAAGTAGCTCTATAGTGAAGCAATTGACAGGATCGATCAGTATGATGGATGAGATGGGAAAATAGGATCCAGGTTGAAAAAAGCCGGAGTGAAGTTCGATCTCAAGAACTCTTTTTTGACCTGTTTGTAGACTCTCGGCCTCAGCCACTGCTGCATGTTGACTTGACTTTTTCCTGCCTATCTCAAAATATAAAAAGTGGGTGAATTTATTTGTTTTTTTCCTCAGAACTACAACCAATTTAAAGGTTTCACCTGTAGAAACCTGTGTATGTAATGGGCCTTAAATGTGCATTGATAAGTCCATAATAATTCCATACAGATAGACCTACATTTCTGTAGATTCTTAAGAAAGTTCTTAAGAATTATTTTTATATTTGAAAAGAAATGAACATGGTTTGCTGGCTATTTTTGTCTAGGTCTTGAATAATAATAATAATACTAATAACTTTAATAATAACTCTATTTATATAGCACTTTTCTAAAAATTGGTTTACAAAGTGCCCAGTATAAAATCAAACAACATGACACAGCGGCAATAAAACAACAGTAAATAGAAGCAATGACAACTGTAAGAACAATAAAAAAAGCTTATTTCAACCTTATTTTAGCATTTTTTTGTGAAATCATCTTGCTGCACTGGCAGATAATTTTACCGGTTTCAACAAATGTGACTTTTTTTTTCAGGAGAATGTAACTTGTTTCAGGACATTTACTTGGTAAAAGTGAAATCGTCTTGGAGAAAGTTTCTTGTTTCAAGATTTTCTTCATTGTTTCATGATGATTTCTTGAAAGAAGTCACATTGGCATGAATCAAGTGAAATCTACTGAAACCAGCAAGATTATCTGTCAGTGCAGGGAGAAAATTTGACTAAAAATATCATGAAATAAGCTTGATAGGTCTGGAAACAAGATAAAATCACTGGACAGCTTGTCATTTTTTGCAGTGTGAGAACTGTGAGAACAGTAAAACAAAATAAAATAAAATCAATAAAGTCAATCAAATAGGATTCTGTTTGCTCCGGTCATGGACTCCACTTGGACTAATGTGGCTTTGACTATACCGGTGTTTCTCAACGTGGGGTCCGGGGACCACCAGGGGTCCTTGAGGGGGTTCCAGGGGGTCCCCGGCCAATTGATGAATCGTTAAACTTCAGCATTATTTCATTTACAAGAAGTTAACACAGTTGAAAAATGGAGAAGAATGACTGTTTTGATCATAGTTTCTCTAGTTATCTCTCTACCTACAATAGATAGTCATGGAATTCTGGACAAAATCATATCTAATAATAAAAACATTCTCAGATTTGGGTCCGAGAGACAAAATCTCATCAAATGGGGGTCTGTGGCACTAATGTGGACTAGATTAGGGTCCTTGATATGAAAAAGGTTGAGAATCACTGGACTATACAACCCTACAGGACCTAGAGGGGGACATATGGAAAACACCACAAAGTGAGACAGTGATAGCTGTGACTCCCTCAGGTTCTCTGCAGAGCGCTGGATGCAGACGCTCGCCGTGGAGGGAGAAAAATACACAGATATCGATTCACGCTCAGAGCCATTCATCAAACTCAGAGCAGATTACAAGACGGTGGCGAGCGGCCAACTTTTCAGCGCACACTTCAGTTCGCTACTGAAGTAAAGAAGCCGGTGAGCAGATATCGGCCCTATCGCTCTGGCCGGGGGCTCCGTGGAAACAGATAGGGTGATGACTTTATCCATCACGGGCAACGTCGATGAAAACACTAAGAATGCCAAGAATACATCCTGCATTCCCATCGATTAGAGGCATAAGGGATTGCTGCGGAGTTTTGCTGCAGAGTTTTGCTTTGCATAGAATAAATGAAGGGTTTTGCAGGTCAGGGTTCAGGCCAACTGACTTTCAATTCAATCAATAGACTATCAAACTGCTGTTCACTGGCTCATGATAGGAGTCTTAATTCTCAATTCTATCAGTGTTTTTAAGAAAAAAAAGGTGTTTTGGAATTGGATTTTGAAGTGATTCCACCTTCTGAAGTGATTGAATTTAAAGAGAACTGATCAGGTGTGTTTGATAGTATATTTTCACACACATGGATCTTCTGCAGCCTTGTATTAGATGACGAGATGAGTTGGGGTCTCCTGAGGCTCATATCATAATATTCAAAACATTGTAGCTTTGAATTCAGAAATTACATTTTTAGAAAGAAAATGTGAAGATGAGTTCAGAGGTGGAAAGTAACTAAGTACATTTACTTGAATACTGTACTTAAGTACAATTTTGAGGTACTTGTACTTTACTTGAGTATTACCATTTTATGCTACTTTATACTTCTACTCCATTACATTTCAGAGGGAAATATTGTACTTTTTACTCCACTACCTTTATTTGATAACTTAAGTTACTGGTTACTTTGCAGATTCAGATTATTAATACAAAATATAATCAACTAATAAATTGTGATGTATTATTATAGATTACTGTAAGCTACCCAGCAGTATATAAAGTAGTGGAAATCAGCCCCACCTTTTCCAGCTGCAATATTAAAGTGATGCTTACACATTAATGCATCAATAATTATAATTCAATAATATAATATATACTGTATTATTCTGAAATGGGCCATTCTGCATAATGGGTACTTTTACTTTTGTTGCTTTAAGTACATTTTGATGCTAATACTTTTGTACTTTTACTTAAGTAACATTTTGAATGCAGGACTTTTACTTGTAACAGAGTATTTTTTTTTACTGTGGTATTTCTACTTTTACTTAAGCAAAAGATCTGAGTACTTCTTCCACCACTGCAAGTTAACCAGTGACTACGTGTTATAAAGGTGGCAAGGGCATTTGTCACTGTTGTATGTATATGTCGACCAGAGTGTGTGTGTGTGTGTATTGGGGCTGCAAAATTGATCGTAAAAACATCAAAATCACAATATTGATTACTGCAATTTCCAAATCACTGGAGGCTGCAGTGTTTTCTATCATAGGGAAAGGTATTCATGTATTCTTGAGTTGTGTGTGATCCCTGGCCCTCAAATCAAGTTGCATCTCAGAGAAAATCTTTTATTGTATTCAAGCTGAGCAAATCCAAATTGCCCCCCCACCACCACACACACAATTATTTTTAAAGGCTTGTAAGAAGGTTTGGAGAATAACCTTTTGTCCCTGTATGTATCACAATTGAAACATAAGAAAACTTGATTTAATTAAGATGATTTTTTTTTTTTGCGATATCGTCCAGCTCCAGTGTGTGTGTATGTAGGTGTGTGTGTGTGTGTGAGAGAGAGAGAGAGAGAGAGAGAGAGAGAAATGGGAGGAGGGGGGGTGACTGCCTGTGTGTCCTTGGTGTTTTCTAGCTGGCATGAGTCAGGCTTCAGGAGCTGGAGAGTGTGAGCTGAATTCTGATTTCCCCCAAAACTCCCTGGAGGGTAAAACGAAAGGCTTTACCATTATTACAACTCCTTTTATTCTTCTGTGGGTTCTATTTTTCCGTTTGTCTTTCATTTGTCTTTGTTGTACTGTAATACTATTTGCTACACTGCAACAACCCATTTCTCCACGGGGATCATTTAAGTTTTCTCTTCTCTTCTCTTCTCTTCTCTTCTCTTCTCTTCTCTTCTCTTCTCTTCTCTTCTCTTCTCTTCTCACTGCCCAGCTGTGAATTCCAGTCCTGCTCCATCCAACCAGCACACATCACTGGCTGAGAAGTATACAGAGCAACACATCTATGAGAGTGGTTTACTGGGTTCACAAAGGCTTTTTGGGGACAGCAGTCCTTATCCAAAATGGCTCCAAATGGCAGTGAGAGGCAACTGTTTGAAAGGATTGCAATTCAATACCCCGAAATCCTGAAAGGTGACGTCAGTTAATGTTCATGTTTACCAACCGGCCGGTCTGTGATGCTTTATACCAAAGGAAACCAAAGAGACGAGAGAGGAAAAGATCTAATGCTGGTGAGCCCAGCTTTCTCTGCTGCTGTTTAGGAGACAGTTTGGATTTGACACATAAAGTTTTGATTTGTCACTCCCCGCGGGCAGAGAAGTGTCGATACCAAGCGGCCAAAAGCACGGGCGAATTTTGAAGCCAATAAGGAACTGGCTGAAAGCTGCATGTAGCACCCAATAATGTAATAATTTCCTGAAAATGTAATAACGTAAAAAATGTAATAAAATTTGCACTTAACTTTATCGAAAATGTAATAAAACCCAATAATGTAATAACTTGACCAATAATGTAATAAAATGTCCTGACTGATATTGTAATAACATTTTACCGATAATGTAATACTTTTCAATATAATAAAACCCAATTATGTAATAACTTGACCAATAATGTAATAAAATGTCCTGACTCATATTGTAATACCTGAAAGCTATTACATTATCAGCAAAAATGTTATTACAATATCAGTCAGGACATTTTATTACATTATCGGTCAAGTTATTACATTATTGGGTTTTATTATATTTAAAGGTATTACATTATCGGTAAAATGTTATTACAATATCAGTCAGGACATTTTATTACATTATTGGTCAAGTTATTACATTATTGGATTTTATTATATTGAAAGGTATTACATTATCGGCAAAATGTTATTACAATATCAGTCAGGACATTTTATTACATTATTGGTCAAGTTATTACATTATTGGGTTTTATTACATTTTCGATAACGTTAAGTGCAAATTTTATTACATTTTCAGACGTTATTACATTTTCAGGAAATTATTACATTATTGGGTGCTACACTGCAGTTCCTCTAATGTCCGCTAGATGTCGGCTCCAAAAAGACTCCAAACCAGGCCCAGCTCCATGCAAGTCAATGGGACCACAGCCCAACTTCTCACTCAAAATATAAAGTCAATACATTTTTTTGACAAGAGGTTATGGTCTCAGTAGCTAATTTCACTTCTTCTTATATTTGTCTATATGGCGATTTTCAAAATAATTGTTGTTTTCTGAGTGATCGACAGGTCGCTAATTACGGACCAATAGCAGGCGGCGCTGTGGGAAACCCCCGGCTTTGCTCTGGCTGCTTTGACTCTAAAAAATGTCAACATGGCGGCGCTTGTAGACCCCAACTTTTGGATTCAAAACGGCCCTTAAGAAATCTATGAGTGACATCACACTCACTATGTCCACCTTTTTTTACAGTCTATGGTCCATACCAACACCAGAATGTAATTTGGGCAAATAGGGCGAATGTATGGCATCTCGATTATGGATGGATGATGGCGGATAGGACGCTCTTCTCTTTTGCTGCCCCACTTTGTGATTTAGGCTGATAAAACAACGGTAGTTTTCAAAATCTGGCCAGTGTAGCTTTAAACGCACAGTATGTAATTTCTGCCGCTAGGGGTCTGTCAATCAAAACAATAACAAAAGACGTAGTTTGATGACATCGTGAAGTAGCGTGGGATCATGGGAGTTTTTTTTACGGGGACAGCTTTGGCGACAGAACGCGCAGCAAACGGGAATGAATAATCATGATCCGTCAGGAGTGAGCGATAAAAACAATAGAATGAAAAAAACAACAGAGCGGCTAGAGCGGCTAGCTAGCTAGTTGGCCGACTTCCTTCCTCACTCTCTGAAGGATCATCTGGTGTTTCCCGTGTTTCCCCGGAAGTTAGAGGGTAAAGGGGATATGGCGCCATGACAGGAAGTTAGGGGGTAAAGGGGATATGACGCCATGACAGGAAGTTAGGGGGTAAAGGGGATATGACGCCATCGACAGGCGACCAAATTAAACGCACCATTACCTTGAATAAAATTACGGATTTCTCTGGGTTTGAACATTGTTGGAAACATTTGGGATAATGTAAGTGCACAACTCAAAAAAATATATAACAGGTCTAGTCGTTTTTAATGCGGAAATGTTACATATTATACCTTTAAATGAGGTTGTGGGGTAACAGCAACTCTCAAAACAGACTGCAACCATTATCTTTCTTTATAAAGAAGCGTTTGACAAAGATTCCTGTTGAGATGCTTCAAGCTTGCCCTTTCTTTTTTTGGAAAATTAAAGTGAAACCTGCTTTGGAAATGAAAATCACTGGTTGCTGCCTGTCTCTGGGAGTTGCTGTTATCCCCAAACAAATTTTAATGCAGAGTATCACATTTCACTGCCTGACCAAGAAGAGTCCTTCGTTTCCATTTCTGTGTCCCAGTGTCGCTTTATAAGCTGCGTTTCCACTGAAGACAGGGGAAATGAATAAATGATCGGAGGCCCACTGTGCCGGTGGGGAATGGAAACTAAATTGCACAGTCATGCCGCAAACTCAGTGAACTTTAAGAAAAGCAGAATCTTTAACTTTTTAACTATTATATTTTTTAACGGGGGAATATTATATTAGAACAGTAAAATGTATAAGTTCTTGGTCATTAATGATTGTGTTGGATGAAGCTGTTGTTATTCTTCATCTGATCTTCAACATCTAAACATACAGTGTCTGGTAGCTCTTTCCTGGAAAAAAATCCTCTGCCGCACAGGAAGTGATACGTTTTATGTTTCCGGTTTGTTTGGAATAAACAGAAGAAGAAGAACTGGGTAGTTAGCATGAGCAGCGATAGCCACCATGGCTGAACAGACAGAGAAAAGAGAGACTCAAACTGCATCAACAGAAAATCCAAGCTCCGCCCACACTGTTTGATTGACAGGTGATCTCTGGGAAGTGCAGAGCAGAAACACCACAGCAAAGATGCAGACAAAAAAAACAAACAAACAAACATTGCTCTTACAGATGATCTCTTTAATAGTTCTATTTGATACTGATACAGTCATTAGTAAAAGCATGCTACCTGTTCTGGTCTAATTTTCATGGCTATAGATGGAGTCTATTCATGAGTGTTACATTACTGTAAGTCTTTGATTCAGGGTGCTTTCAGACCGGTTCCCATTGGCTAGCTTGTTTCGAAACAGAGTGCGTTTACGTTCTTGACACGGTTACTTTTGACAAGTGTGAAAGTGAAATCACAACTTGTTCCGAAACAAACAAGCCGGACTGAGAGACGCGTTTTGTTTCCCATCAGTCTGAAAGCAATCGTGTTAAGACTAGGAACAGAAATCAATAGTGACACATGTTTCACAGCCATTTTTTGTCATCTGTATAGTTACTCCCTTCGCGCGCCTTTGTCTATTCACAAGAACCCTAAAAGAATGTCATGTCAGGAATCAAAACGGGACAGATATCGCTTGACGGTTGTCAGTGTGAAACCAAACAGGACAAACGGGACGGGGTTCGTTTATACCCATAAGGACGCAGTCAGAAAGTGCTGTTAGTTTACACAAAACTTTTTGGAAAAAGAGCATTACCAGAAGTGGGATTTGCTAAATGAGTGTCTGAGCGACGGCTCTGCTGGAATAACAAGCAGTTCACCTGGAGGAGGAAGTAAATTAGGCTGAAAGACTCTAAAAGGCCGATCCAGACTCTTTAATCTTTTATACAAGCTCTTTTACAAGCAAACCTGCGGTGAGGACAGAGGAAGACGTACTCTGTTTGTCTCAGCTGTTGCTTTGCCTGAATCTGGGCGTCTGAGTGGAAAATCACAGACAAACACCGCAATTATGTCAAGGAGAATTTTCCTTCAAATGAAAGGAGTATTAAACTTGAACTGACGGCGGAAATTAAAGGTTGTTTTGTGGGTCTCAGCAGAGAGACATTTCTAATCAAAACAGGATTAATAAATAATCACTCAAAGGTTTCTCCTTTAATACCCGAATTTGGCTCTGTCATCCACGATAAAATCTGTGAAGACAGAAGTGCCACTCAGGATAAAACCGGCCTTTCAAATCATTTCGCTGAACAGGACTACGGATGAATTAATAAATACCCATATCCATAGGATTTAAATGGAAAAAGGCGCTGTAATAAGTAATGGAAAATACAATACACCCTAAAGTGTCTATTGTATGAGAAATGAGTCATGACAAAAGTCTGCTATTCTATTCAAAAGCAGTTGAGTAAAATGGGTGATAACATCTATTCTGAAATGTATTAAAATATATAATACAGCCGTGACAATTATCGTCAACTTTGGTGCAAAAGCTTTCCCAAGCCTTCATTACTTTAATGTTTGGTTAAATTCAACATGAATACAGTATGACTGTGCAGTAAGCCTCTGTCACACCAAATGTGATCCTTTTATTTCTCTATCACGCCTCTTAAATGATTCCCTTTGTTTGAATGCATGGCAACAGGCATTTCAACCATTATTTTTTGGGTGAGCATGGATACACTTTGGTTATTCTGAGTGTGGACAACACAGCTAAAAATGGCAAGCTATTGAGTCTCTAAGCTATTGAGTTATAACTGCGATACCAATATTATATCAAAACAAATTTTCTTTTTATACAACAATGTAACCCAGCATGCCTTACAAACATGGTTAAAAACAGTTCAGGATCATAAAAAAGAAAAACAAACTAACCCTAACAGAAACAAGATGACCAACATCATAATAACAGAAAAAGTAATGTTTAAAAAGTGTAAAAGTATAAATATATGTATTAACAAGTATGATTAAAAAACAAAACAAAAACAATGCATCTAGATAGCATTTTTTTCCCAAGGTGGTAGTAAGGTGTATTTCCGGCCAGCATCCAATCGGTAAATATTGGATGCGGTAAATATGTAAATGAGCAAACCAACAGTCTACCTATAATTCCCTGTCAACCTTTTCTCATACTGGTTTCAGCTCCTCTTTATATCTTGGAAATGTGTGAGATCACAGTGAGATCCAGCATTGCCTTGATTCGCAAACTATCAACTCTCTCTCTCTCTCTGTCCCACTCCCTCTCTCTAACTCCTTCTCTCTCTCTCTCTAACACACACACACACACACACTCACACACAGTCTCTCTCTGGGTGTATGGCCTCTCGCCATGACCACATTTCCATACGCCAAGGAGAGGGAGCGGTGTGTTTCCTCTGGGGAGACGGAGCAGGCAGAGGACGCATCCCAGGCAACATCAGAAGTGCTTAGACAGGCATCACAAGTGGCTGAATACCCGATGACTTCACCTTGAGGGAGAGGCGGCGGGGGCCGAGAGGGAGGATGTTTGACCGCTCAACTTGCCAGGAAAGGTCATTTGAGGCTAGAGGGGGAGCGAGCCGCACTCTTAAAGGACTACACTGACTTTCTGGGAGTTTGGCCGACTGGTCACCTCACCCAATACGTGACAAGAGCAACCTGATCTCACACAAATACATGAACTGAACAAGACTTGTTACGTTATTTGTTACACCGAATTTTGTGCACTGCAAAAACTGACAAACAATCAATCAATCAAGAGATTTTTATCTTATATCCAGACTTATCAAGCTTATTTTAGGAATTTTTTGTGTGAAATCATCTTACTGCACTGGCAGATAATTTTACTGGTTTCAAAAAAGTCAACTTTTTTTCAGGAGAATGTAACTTGTTCCAGGACATTTACTTGGTAAAAGTGAAATGTTTGAAGATTTTCATTGTTTTATTGTTTCACGTTGGACAAGAGGATTGGCACCAAAATCATCTCTGTGTCTTTGGTAGATAGTAGATAGTCCGGTATGCTAATGCTTAGCATACAGTGTGTTAAGCAATTGTAGGCGTCTAGCACTATGCTAAAAGTGAGAAAATGAGAACTTGTAGCAGCTCTAAGGCTGGATGGTCAGTTCATTATAATGACATGTCTAATCCTGCCAGGCTAGTGGGATTGGTAAAATAGGCAGAAAATTCAACATAAAGAACGCACTTTCAATGGCAGAAGATCTCTCTTCCCGCGATACTTTGAGCGTAACTTGTTTTGTTTACAGAGGAAGTGAGCAAAGTTAGCTAGTCAGCTAAAGTTTTTGTGCTGCTGATTGGTAATGGACTTCACTAATGATGAAGATGGATGAAGATTTTGTTTTCAGAATTTATGAATCTACAGGTCATAAAAAAAAACCAGTAGCAATTTATTGTCATACTTTGGATAATACTAGTCGCCTACGATTACTTAGCATACTGTATGCTAAAGCGTTAGCATGCACACGGATGGTTTTGGTGCCAAGATAGATGTCAGATATTGGGTAAACTGAATTTTGTGTAGGTCCTTTAAGTAATAATCTATGACATTTTTGATACTCTCTATCAAAGATTGATATAATACAAAAGGGATTCAATCTATACCCAGTTCATGAAAGTTTTTACATTTGCTGTTAAACACCAGTATCTGGGTCTTTCCTGGGAAAATTCCTCTGCTGCACAGGAAGTGATGTGTTTTACATTTCCGGCGGCAGCAACGGCGGTTTATTTGGAGCAAACAGAAGAACAACTGGGTAGTTAGCATGAATTCACTGAACAGAAAGCAGATTCATGTCTGGAAGTACAAACTCACACCGACATGCTGCGGTGCTCATATAATCAAAGCCGGTCACACACACACCCGGCCAAATAAAGTCTCTCCTTTGTCATTCAGGTTTTGAGAATGCGGCGCAGGACCGCTCGCTGAGCCATCGCTGGATCGACCTGACACCACCTCCTCCCCTGTGCTGGACCCCTTTCCTTTCTCACTGCAAAGGACCACCGCTATTCCCCTCTTTCTGCTTCTCACCAGTTCCTCCATCACCGCCGGCCCACCAATCCCGCATCGTGCCACATCGAATGACTCGGTCTGCCCGTCTCCAGGGGCAACCCGAACCCCCCCCCCCGACAGACACAATCTGACAGGAAGCAAGGAGCCGGGGAGGGCTGGGAGCGACGGAGACTTCTCAGAGAATAGGGTGACAGAAAGAGAAAGAGAGAGAGAGAGAGGAGAGAGAGAGAGAGAGGGAGGGGAAAGAAATGGAGAGCAAACACTGTACCGAGTGCTTTGAGTGCGGGGAGAAAGGTTTGGTCCGCAGGAAGGATTTGGGACGATTCATCACGCAGCGGCCGTGTCCTGCTCGCTGTTCGCCGCTGACTCACCGTGTTGGAGGGCAAAACTTTTAAAGAAGTGACAAAAGCCGTCCATAAGCTACAAGATTCAAGCTGTTAGCTACGGCAGCTTTTAGCACTGACTCATAGGTGAATTGTGCGTGTGTGTGTGTGTGTGTGTGTGTGTGTGTGTGGAGTATGTGTGCAACAAGCTGATTAGGCAGAGTTGCTGTGAGCTTTTTAAGGGCTTATGCTTGAGACTGGGTGACAGGAATCAACAGCAACACAACACTGGTCTACACTCATTATTCCATGAGAGTCTCACTTGTGTTACAGATCCTGCTACATGGAAACCACACTGGTTTGAAGTTACAGACAAAGCATGACATCCACTGCATGACCTGCTGCCCCCAATGCGAGGCAATCGCACCATCAAAGCACCGAGAAACCGCAAATTGGTAGAAATCAGCGCTAAAACGAACTGCCTGAAAACCTCCACCCGGCACATACGGTAATTAGACTGGTCTGGAATTTAAAACAATGCCTTACGGGCAAGTGTGCAATATAAAATTCAGCAATGTGAAATATAGACAGGTGTGTAATATAAAATTCAGAAATGTGCTCTTTTATCATCACTACCATTTTCCGGGCGCTCTGAGATATATACTTCTTTCTGTTTTTATAAAGGTTACTTTATTTCTGTCCTGTCTTGGCCCTATCTTGTCTATGTGTCCCTCTGAAGAACGGATTGCTGTAAAATTCTGCTCAGTTTCTGTCTCTACTGCTAGCATGAATTAATAAAGTCAAGTCAACCTCATCCCATAAGCAGGTAACCCTAGAAAAACATGAAGAAGAGATGAAACTGAGGTACATTTACTACAGTACAGCACGGAGATTTGAACTCACAATGTGAGCTTGACCACTTCAGTATCTTGTTTTGGAAAGTGTAATAGCAAAAAGGGCAAAATCCGATTTTTTATTTTTATTTTTTTTCGCGTCCAGACCTGTTTCTTAAAGGAATAGTTCACCCAAAAATGAAAATTCAGTCATTATCTACTCACCCCCATGCCGATGGAAAGTCGGGTGAAGTTTCTTAGTCCACAAAACAGTCCTGGAGCTTCACAGCAAAACAGCGTTGCAGCATTCTCCTAAACAACCGAAGTTGCTGGGGACTTGTTTTAAAAACGTAAAAAAAACAACAACAAAAAAAACATAAAATGACTCCATACAGCTCCATACAGATCCCAAGTTGACTTGAAAAGACGTCATTTACACCCTTTTTTTAGCCGACATCTTCACTGTAGCCGCTGAGCTCAAAGCCGCGTTCACGTTAGCGCGCACCTCGTCTGAAGTGGGTGCACGAGCTCGAAGTTCACTAGTATTGAACCAGTCCCAGACGTAATACTATATAACAATATAAAAACGTATGGTGCAATGTAGCAAAATACACAGTCCATGAGATATCAAGATCATCCAGCGGTGGCATGAACAAATCCCATTCAATGCAGCAAAGGCTCTCTTCTTCTGTTGGCATTGGTTTACATTTCCTACAACTACACCACCAGGTTCCCAATGCTCTCTCTCTGTAGTCCGCTGCTGGCTGTGGGTCTGGTTGAGCTGCTGTTCCGGCTGCTTCTTCCATCTGTCTGAGTTCCTCGTCTGTATATTCTGGCTCAAACAAATAAGGCTCAAACAAAGAAATGATGTTCCTCTTCTATATCGAAGTCGTCTGACATTTTCTTCTTTGTTTGAAAGTTCGAAAAGTAAACGGTAAGCGTTACAAGTCACTGTGTGTGAGCAGAGCTCTCTGTTGTGTGTGACGCTAGCTTCTGGGTAGCAGTGTAAACATGGAGGTTTGCAGAAATCGCGAGTTCTCGTTGATCTCGTCTAGCGGCGCATGTACGCGCCTTCGAGCTCGTGCACCCACTTCAGACGAGGTGCACGCTAACGTGAACGCGGCTTTGAGCTCAGCGGCTACAGTGAAGATTTTGGCTAAAAAAAAAGGGTGTAAATGACATCTTTTCAAGTCAACTTGGGATCTCGGGGCTTCCGGAGACTTGGATTACGCCGGACGAGCTGTATGGAGCCATTTTATGTTTTTTTTTTGTTGTTTTTTTTAAGTTTTTAAAACAAGTCCGCAGCAACTTTGGTTGGTTAGGAGAATGCTGCAACGCTGTTTTGCTGTGAAGCTCCAGGACTGTTTTGTGGACTAAGAAACTTCACCCGACTTTCCATCGGCATGGGGGTGAGAAGATAATGACTGAATTTTCATTTTTGGATGAACTATTCCTAATGCATCCCGGTGTGATCAGATTATTAAAGTTGCATTGAAATGTCAAGTGTACCTGTGGCCCGAGGCTGTCTCATTTTGGCCGATGAAAGGTAGCACACACAGCGGCCAACTTAGCATAGGAGCAGTAGATGACAGGCTGAGAACAAGGACTGTTCCAAACGTCATACTGAGCAACAATAAGCCAAAGTCAAAAGTACAGTATCACAGTATCCTCTTTTCTTCCTTTGGCAGCCAGCTGGATTCCTGGTTTAAAACCAAAGTGTTTCCAAATGACAGACGGTGATCCACTTTTAGGAACTAAAACAACGTTTTCAGGAGTTTCTGTTTCTGACTTTGTTTGTTGCTATGTCTTTCCAAAGATGATCTATGTAAAGTTTCTCTGCCTGCTTCTCCATCTGAACTTTTCTTGTGGTCACATGGTGCATGTTGTGCATTCAAAGGATGCGATTGTTCAGACGTAACGGAATAGCTTGATATACTACATCCGGACTTTCAGGGGAATTGAAATTGTAATAAACACTTTCGACGAAATACATGATTCAGAGCCTTGTCCAGAGAAACTTGGACTCACCAACTACAGCTGATCCTGTCGTAAAAATGTTTCTTCACCACCTCCACCTGCACCAGCCACTAAAAAAATAGATTTCAATCGAAGGAGTGTGCAGTTTACTGAAGAACATGACGCTACATGATTTCTTGGTAATAAAGTCTTTCAAATTTGCAAAATTTCAAAAGTTTCCTCCTGCTGCCAGTTGAGGCCGACCGCATCTTTAACCTTTCTTTATCCACAGAAGGTTTGCTGATGCATGCAGTTGATCAGCACCCTTATTCATATAGTTACACACATTCACATCTGGAAGCTGCCCAGTATAGCCGGTCTTCTTCTGTTAGCCAGTGGGCAGCTCCTCTGGGTTATTATGGGTTTCTTGCTGTAGGGAGAGCATTTCTCATACAGAGATCTTCCATCCACTCTGGGGATTCAAACCAACAACCTTCTAGTCTCTAAGCCCATTTCTCCAACCCTTTGGTTTCTGTCGTTCCTACACAATTGCTCAACCTGGAGGTAACTTAGGAGCCAACAAGTGATGGGTACATCCTGAGGAACCTGTTTCAGACGAGATGTCAGGTGTAGGGACTCTCACAGGCAAATACAAATATCTGACTCAGACTTTTATAATTCCACTGTCAGTTCCACTTGCTGACAGGTGTCAGGCAGGAGCCTGGAGCAATTCCTCCTTTAGTTTGGTTCCTTTGATTCCAGTGTGGGTGGCACCAAATAACGGCACTGAGACGCCTGCAAATGTGAGTCTCAGTCCTCTAACAAGAGAACTGCAGTGCGGTTCTTTAGGAGTGAGAACGTAAGGAAATAAAGTATGCATTCACTATGTGAGAAACTGCCCACACAGTCATGGATTTTAAAGTTAAAGTTTAAGGAGGGTGGATGCCGAGGTTGTCTATGCTTCCACCATGACACCCGGAAGAATCTGAACCAACTACAGGAAACAACCCCAAAACGCAAGGGTTTATGGGTATATGGAGATGGATAGGCAATATTCAGTTTTTCTTCATGTGTTCAAACAAACCAAATACTAAAATTAAACAAAGTCAGATTTTCCACTCTGGTTCAGACCAAAGCAAACGAACTGTAGATATGATCGCACCTTTCTAGATCAGGTATACTTTCATGGATGGGTAATAAACACTTACAAAGTGCTAATCTGAACCTCAAGCTCATCAGTTGTTGGATGATATCAAGACTGATATCAAGGGCAAATATTCATTTTAGGAATGACCATTACTTCAAATTTTTATTTTAGTATTTCCAAACATAACAAAAATAGATATTCTCTGTTTTACTTGCATTATGGGAACTCACAGTGTTTTCCGCCTTAACATCCAAACATTCAATTTTCAGTCTTGGCAATCTGAATATCTTTACAGAAGGTCAAGCCCCTCATTTCGCATCATGCCAGTGTCAAAACAGCAGATGAAGAGAGACACTGTATTTGCTTTAGTGAAAGGTACATATTTCATGTATTGTCCTGTACATCCCATGATCCACATATTTTCTACTTCTTCTGCAGCCTTCTCAGATATAATGAAAAATCCATTTAATATTCCTATAGGGGCTTTATGGTATTCTTTATTTTATCTCCTATGGTATCACTATAATATTCCTATGGAGACTTATAGTGTGTCTATGGTACTCAATAGTGAGTTTATTTTGTGACTTAATTGTACTTTATGATCATTTTTAATGCCTATGTTATCACTATCATACTCCTATAATATTCCTACGGGCACTTATAGGGTTTGTGATGCTTATAGGCTACTGCGTTTATGAGTTCACATTGACTTTATTAAAAGCTAATTTTTTACCTTCTATGGTATCACTATAAAGTTCCTATAATATTCCTAGAGTGTTCATAATCACCTTTTCTGCATTTTAAAAATATCTTATATCAATATAATATACCCATAATCTTCTAATGAGATTTATTATAGGACTACTATGTTAAGATTGACAGCTTTCACAGATATACACAGAAAAATCCCTTCGGATATAACACACAGTGATACTGCAGCAGGTGCCGCCGTTACATTACATCTGGACACGCAGCCTAATGATTTATGCAAGGAGTGAGATGCAATCGTTTATATGAAAAAAAAAAAAAATCATTAAACTGAGGACTAATTTCAAGAAAATGCATTTCAAACAGAATAAATGTAAAAACCAAAACGAATAAACCTTCTGCAAAAGATGATAGTTAACGATTAGGAAATAACAGGTGCCATGCTTATGGAGTTTCACCCAGAAAACAGATGCATGCATAAAATGGGTAAAAGGAGAATCTGAATTTGAAAATACAAGCCGAGTGAACAAGAACAGTGTGAACAACAGCTTTGAGATGAACGGTAAGGCTCGTTTATCAATCAGGTTTCTTTCTAAATGTTCTTCAAACAGTCTTGTAGGCTAATAAAAATCTGCCGCACTTACTTCATCTTCATCAGTCTCAACTCTCAGTCTCGGTTTGCACTGAAGTTCTCTGAATCCCGCCGCAGCCTCCGGACAGGTGCAAGTCTGATTTTCTTATTTTCCGACCAAAATTTCACCCAATAATCATTAATGTCTCGGTGCTGCAGCCGTCAGGTCTGGGAAGCCCGAGAGAGGAGGACAAGGTGAAGAGCTGAGTCCCGTCTGCCAGGGCGAGGGAAGGTGAAGAGAGGAGAAATTGGGATGAGGGCAGTGTTAAAAGACTGAACCCCCCCCGCCCGCCTCCTACACACACACACACACACACACACACACCCTACCCCCCTTTCCTGGCAATTCAAAACCCCTGCTGAGGGAGAAGGAAAGACTGAGATGGGAGGCGAACAAATCAGGAATAAGGATAATTATTTGTCAGTTATCTGTCAATTATCTGTCATTAGGTCAATACAGCTTCCACATTATCAAGTGGGAAAATAAATGATAGGATGCAGAGCTGAGCGGGCTACAGTCTGAAGTTGGGATTGAATTAATGACTGGAGGTGTGAAGCATGCCAGCAGACACCATTCAACCCTGTACTGTACTGTAATGTACTGTAATGTAATGTAATGTAATGTAATGTAGTGTACATTGTGCATCTGTTCTAGAAAATAAACACCCTACCAAAATACCTCAATGTACAACTACTGGATGCAAATTGATATGAGAGTGCAAATTTCCAATTAAAGCTGCACTAGGCAAGCAAGATTTGTATGTAAAAATCCAGCCGTCTTATCAGCCTAAATCACAAAATGGGGTTGGAACAGAGAAGATCGACCCATCCTCACTGACTGAAACGCTGTAGATTCACCTGATTGGCCCAAATTATATTCTGGAGTCAGGTGTGGACACTTTTCTACGGAGCCCGGGAGTGGCCATTGGGAGAGAAAAAAAGTTATATCGAGTCCATGATTTACTGTAACGTGCGCACCAATGAACTAAAACGTGCGCACGTTCCCTCGATTTCGTTAAACTGTGTATTTTAGGAAAAAACGCAACTTAAAAGGAACCTTTTAGGTATTGCAGATAGGCCTAGTAAGGATTTGGTATGTTAATATCCATCGTCTGTTTACACTGAATAGGCAAATCCCCCAAATATTACAACATATTTAACCACTTAACCTTCAGGCCATGTAAACACAATCAGGTGCTGCAACACACCCAGGACAGACCTCATTTAAACATAATCACCAATATGTGCACTGACTCTTTATAAGATCGTGAAGAGCACATGGATTATATATCGAGAGCACTATATCACTATTTCGAGGACACGTTTTGGCAATTTGTGCACGTAAAGAGGAAATCGAGGGAACAAATTGTATCTCGTGCGCACAAAAAAGGGAAAACGAGAGCTCGAATTGCATATCGTGGCACGTTACAGTAAATCGTGGCCACGACATAAATCATTTTTCTCCCGATGGCCACTCCCGGGCTCCGTACTTTTCTACCCACAGCAAGTGAAGAATCGTTTTGAGTTTCTCGCTGCTGCTTTCCTCTCTCGTCTGTTTGGTATCTTTGGTATAAAGCCTCACATTGCAAGATTTCTGTTTTCTTTTTTTATTAGTCTGCAAAATACAAACAGTTAGCTCCCACTCACAGTTGGGGTGTTAAAATGCAGATGTATCTGCATGCAAGCCCGGTGCTGTTGGCTTTCTTGACACACACTCAGCATGTCCTGATGGTAATGCAGGCATGGTGGGGAGATGCTGAACGTTAAAAAGCCTCCACATGTGACAGCATGCAGAGAGCAGAGAGAGCAGGGAAGATGCCCCATCAGCAAAAAAACAGATCCCTTATATTTTCTGTTCTATGCATTTTATGATGAAACGCTTTAACATGTTTGGAGTTTGGGTTCCTCTACCTCAAGCAGCTGAATGGATTATTTTTACACAATAATGATTTTGGGGTAAATTCTTACAATAGTTAGGTTTAAGTTAAGCTACAACAGATTTTAAGTTGATCCACGCCTTTATGACCTTTCTACCACAAGACTGTTGAGAAATCAAATAAACTGAACAACTGGCCGATGGTTTGAATCCCGGCGCCAGCTGGGAGAATCTTGGCTATGAAAGAGTGAATGAGTTGCACTCTCCTCATCACTTGAAAGTTAGAGTTTTCTGCACCATAACACAAAATGACCATAATATATCTGCAGGGGGATGAATAGGGTTATTAATCAATGCCAATGACTCAATTACTGACCATGTACTGAGATTTCTGCCTTTCAAAACTCACTTTCTGTTTTGCAGCAAAAACTCCCCACCCATTGGCATTTTAAAGACACTTCCAACCCCACACCACACCACACCTCACCTCTCCCCTTGAATTTTCACCTGCTCAAAGATGCTCAGGCCCTGATCCACTAAGATTGCATTGTGGGAGCAAATAGCTTGAGCAAATTGCTGCTCAACTGTGGGAGCAAAGTGCATCCTATTCACTAAAATATTTATGAAAATCAAGTGATTGTGCAAAAAACGCCCGCTTTGTGCCCGCAAATTGCACAATTTCCAAAGGCTCCGACTATTCTGATTCTGTTCCAGTCTGATTAAGCCGTTTACATGATTGGATCAACTGACAACTCCCCATGATAATCCTGTTAACATAACTGAAATAATTATTTCGATTAGTCAGATAGAATTGTGGAAATGGGATTTTCTTTTTTTGCATAAAAAAAACTAAGGAATGGAGTGTGGTTTACTGTGTAATATTGTGTATATTCAACCTTGTCTTTGCTAAAACCAAAGAGAGTTCACTGAAGTCCACGTGGATGACTAATGACATTTCAGTTAGGAAAGAGTTAATTTCCAAAAGAGTAGATCCACATTTTGGGGGAAAAACATTGCCTGAAGTTCATCATCTGCATGAAGAGGATCCAGCTAAAATAAAATAACGTTTCCAGTCCCACCACTATCAAATTCAACCAAAACAATTACAGGTTTGATTCTGCTCTACCGGCTCTAGCCTTTCTCTACTGTCATTACAAAATGCCGTCCTTCAGAAATCTGACAGTAGAGACTATGGTTGTACTGGGATGCTCTCATGCAGGAGTGTATGTCACTGTGTTAATGTGAGGCAGAGAAAAGACTGAAGATAGGTTAACATATTACTGATGGCTTGATCTAGTAGGCACTAACAGATGTATAGTGTGTTCACATCTCTCCTGCTCTGACACCATGCTGCTTCAAATCCATCCTCTATGCCTATATGTGTAGGAAAACTGGTAATCCGCAAAATGGACAAATTCCTGATGGCTCGACACAGTGGGTAATAAAAATCGTATTACGCACGTGTGTCTGATGCTGTGCCATAACTAATATGTGCGGTGTGTGTGATGTGTGTATGGAAAGGCGTAATCTGCAAAATCTCTCGATGTGACCCAGGGGGCGATAAAATCCATATTGTATTTCCTACTGAGAGCAAAGGCGTTCTCTCATGGAAGTGTTGTATATAGGAACAATAGGCTTACAGTACATTTAGACCGTTAAGATTTCAGGTTCACTACATGAAGTGCTATCTTATCTGCTAAACTGAAGTTATATGGAAGAATGTAAAATAATAGACCCAATTACAAAAAGGAACTGTAAGACAAAGGATGTTTCTCGTTTCATTTCCATTCTTCACTGAATATGAGGAAAGTCTTGTTTTTAGCATTGAACCCAGCAACCCAACACGCCCACAAAAGAAAATCCAAAGCCTCTTGTGGATTTAAATCTCTGGCTTTCACTTATGGAGCTAATAACCGTGCATTATATTAAATCACTCACATTATTGCCCATGCACAGGGAGATCAAGGCGGGATAAACAATATGGGATAATCAAGACTAAGGAATGGATTAAATCACATGTGTGGGTTTCTGGGTAATATTTTTTGCTCAACCTTGTCTGGCCAAAGAGAGTTCAAAAGTCACCATGAACTTGACTGAAGAAGTCCATGTGGATGACTGATGAGGTTTCAGTCAATCATTTCCAAAAAGATATAGATCCAAATTTAGGAGTAAAAAACATTGCCTGAAGTTCCTGATTGGTATGAAGAGGATCCAGGCTGTAAAGATGTTAGCAATTTACCAGCCAAGGACTTGGCACTATCATCCAGCTCCATAGTTTTTTATTTATTTAGTTATTTATTTATTTGTTCCGCTTATAGTAATGCACAGCTCCAGAAAATAAAAAAAAAAAGCAATTCACAATCAAAACACAACTCAATTTACACATTCCATGACTGACAAGGAGCAGGGAGAAGAAAATCTAATTTTGCCCCTTACTCAAAACAGAAATAAACAATAGAAATAGATGGTCTGTCAGTTACAGTTACTTAACAACCAATACTTACAGTAACATGAGAAATAAAAAAGAATCAAAAGCCATACACAATAATTCACCATCAACTAAGGAAACCCATTACCTGACAACTTCATATAGTCTAATTATTCTTTCTTTATACATTTTCTTGAACTGAAAGATATTTATACAACCCTTTAAATCATTCTGTAGAGAATTCCACAGTTTGACACCAAGTTAGTTTGTTTTAGTTTTGTGCTATCAATCATTTTGTAGGATTAGGTCTCACATTTTTTCAAATTCTGGCACAAAACTCTTCTGTTGAAACCTACAGTAGAGTTATTGCAGGTGGATGTGAACTTCACTTTGATCTGGCAGCTGCTGTGTTCAGAGTCACAGAGTCACGTCTGCAATGCTGAGCGCTTGTGGACAGCAGGTGGATGCTGGCCACCTGCAGAGATTTTGAAGGGGCAATAAGGAAGATTTTTACTACTCTATCGCACAAAATGACCATAATATACATATCTGAGGGGTTGGTAGGGTTATTGACCAACAACCAATGACTCGATCAGAGATGGAGGATGGTGCCACAATTGAGTGAGTCAGCCATGAAGGCTAAAAAGCCTTGTTCTCAAGCCAAAAAAAGCAAACGACAAAGCATTATTATTATTTCTGTATTTAGCATGGTGATATATTACCTCCTCAATATACGTTCCTGTTGGATCTCTGTTCTAATTGGCTAGCTGACTCCTCTACATTGTAAAACATTGTTTGCGTCACTTACAGGCCACCGTACATCAAGGGGACAGGAGGGGTGGGGAGGGCTGTGCTAGGAGGAGAAAAGTTCTATGTTGTTGCAAATCCTACCTGTCGCCAATAGAGGTCGATAACGGTCACAGATTACTTCACGCCGCTTTAAAGGCCCGGCAGCAGCAGCAGCCGAAAGCGTCAGAATGGGTGTAGAGCGGTGGGAGCGCTGAGCGAGAGGCCTTGGGGTGAGGAGGGGATGGGATGGGAGGGGGTGGGAGGGGATGGGAGGGGTGAAGCTCAGCTGATGGCCATGACTGAGTGGCAGCCTGTGGAGGAATTTGACATCTAGGCAGAGAGCGAGACGGTCAACAGAGGTGCAGCGAGGAGACTGGGACAGCGGTGAGGCTGCCAGACGTGGAGATGACAGTAAGATGACTGGGCAGAAAGGCTCCTCATTATGTTAGTAATTTATAATCTTTATTTAACCTTTATTTTACCAGGCAGTCACTTGAGATCAATGATCTCTTTTTTGAGCAAGACCTGGCGAAAATGTCAGCATTTAAAAAACAAACATACAAGACACCAACACAGACAAGAAAATAAAAGGCAAAGTGGCACAAGGGGATAAATTTGAGCTGGAGCAGACAAGATTGAATGGGATTGGGGGGGGAAATTGGAGGGTAGGGTAAAAAAGGTAGGGTAAGAAATAGGAGGAAAGGTGAGACTTTCCGGGGGGTTGCTGGGGAGAGAAGGTCAAGTTAATGAATATAAGTATAACACCACATTATACAGTGACGCATCGACATTCTCCCATCTCATTCTTTAAAATGTCCGTAATTTGAGTTTTAAGATCAGATATGGTAATGAAAGCCTGTAGTTTCAGAGGTTTTTGAATCTGTGACATTTTCATATAAATAAATGTTCATTTTGCTATTGATGTAACACAATAATGGGTAGTTAGCATGAGCAGTGATAGCCACCATGGCTGAACAGACAGAAAAGAGAAACTCAAACTGCACCAACAGGAAATCCAAGCTCCGCCCCCACACTGTTTGATTGACAGGTGATCTCTGGGAAGTGCAGAGCAGAAACACCACAGTGATGAGGAAAAGAGGCACTTGCAGATTGCCACTTTCAGATGTGGCAAAAATAGTTTTCTTTAACCTTCCCACTCTTGGCTGCGGAGGTGCAAAGTTCTCAATTCGACCATCAGAAGCTCTGGCATCCTGTGTGTGATGCTGTGGCTTTCAGCTGCCTGCCTGGTCAGCAGACAGACAGGTAAACTATGACTGGTGCTGGCAGAACAGAGACGAGCTCTGTGACGATCATGCTGAGTCAGGCGCATGGACAGATTTCACTGAAGTCTGCAGCTGACTGAGAATTTCTATGCAAGGTATCATGGGAGAGTATGTGGCTCTCTGCGAACTGGACAAAGAAGCTTAATCTGGCTATGTACAGTAGAGCTGCAACGATTAATCGATTAGTTCTCAACTACTAAATTAATCGCCAGCTATTTTGATAATCGATTAATCGGTTTGAGTAATTTTTTAAAGAAAAATAAGTCAAAATTCTCTGATTCCAGCTTCTTAAATGTGAAAATTTTCTGGTTTCTTTACTCCTCTATGACAGTAAACTGAATATCTTTGGGTTGTGGACAAAACAAGACATTTGAGGACGTCATCTTGGGCTTTGGGAAACACTGATCCACATTTTTCACCATTTTCTGACATTTTATAGACCAAACAACTAATCGATTAATCGAGAAAATAATCGACAGATTAATCGTCAATGAAAATAATCGTTAGTTGCAGCCCTAATGTACAGTATATACACTGCATTTCTATATGGACATGTACGCAGATGATTTCTGGCTTGGTATCATCAATACTTTAAGAATCCAACAAGAACCTGCACACTGATAAAGTTTGATAAAGTTTGCAAAAAAAGTTTGCAAAAATTGACTGAGTTTGCAAAAAAAAAAAGTGCAAAAACCTAAGTGCACTTTCATGAATTGATTATGATCTATGACTGTAAGATTCCCTGTTGTGCACTTTTTTTGTGACTTTGTACCTCATGTTATTAAATGTCAGTGTATTTTTGCCTCAGTTGGCCTTTGATATCTCTTTCCTTTTTTATCAGTGTGCGAGTTCTTACTGGATTGTTTTTGTCTTGGATTTTTGAAGCTAAGCACCTGAGACAAATATCCAACATCACAGGACTTTTCCTTAGAGCGCAAACCCCGCTTCATACTCGCTCCATCAGAAAATATTAGGCAGCGGAGGGCCCGATTCATCACTTTTCTCAAGTGCACACCGGTTAGCACAGGTGCAAACTAATCACTCAGAAGCTTGAGTCACAGACTGGCACCTCCTCTAAAGAGAAACCACAGTTCTTGACACTGGTGCAACGTCCTAACAGACCTGATCCAAAGTCAGAAAGTATCTGTGAAGAACCGGTGAGTGATTGTTAGTGTTAGTGGAGAACGCTGCCTGTCCTGTGTGTGGAGTTTGTTCACCTCTTTAATCAGCTTCACTGTCCCGGCAGCGGTGTCTGGTGTGGCTTTTTTCAGGAAGGATGGCAAGCTGTATAATTAATGTGCTGGTGTTGAATTCACAGCGGGGGAAATACTGCTGATTCGCTCACCTTTAAGGACAAACACTGCCAGAGGATACAGTAAGTGGAACAGTGGGAGAGCGGCGTGTTTACAGCGGCTTGCAAGACGTTTCCGGCAGTCGGTGCGTCTACTGTAAGGGGAGCAGAAGGGTTTGCACAGCAGGTGATGATGTGATGATGTATGTGCTGTATGGAGAGGAGCAGGATGGGAAATGAACGCCAGCCAAATCCTGGTTCCTACTCTTTTCTGTCTATCTAATTTGGCTGGTAGGATTGTGAAAGCGTCTTGACAAATTTTGGGACTTACAACCACTGTGGCTGCTGGACAAAAGGGAGTTCCCCAAAAAGTTTCCTACCCTGATCACGGGCCTTGCTAGTTTTACATATTCATATCTTAAGAGATTCAGAAAGCAGTATTTGTGCTGGCAGAAAGCAATATCCACAACAATGCTCAAGTAAACAGTCAACTAATCAGTCAAGTAATCAGTTAACTAATCTAATCTTTTGGACTTTCTAGGTATTTCTTTTTTGTTTCTCACAATTAGGACATTTCCCATAAACCATGCTGCTTCCTGACAGAAAGAGGGTTGGTGCTGCTACGCCCCCCCACCCGCCTCCTCCCCCTCCCCCCCTCCCCCCCTCCCTGGCATCGCTCCATTTGTTTCAAAGACCAAGACAGATCAGAGCCTACAGCAGCAGTTGATAACAGCCAATATACACTTTGAGCAGATAAACTAACATGAAGATGGAATAAAGTGGACTGGAATAAAGTTGTGCATTGCTTGCAAAGTAAAACGCTCCCTGTTTTGTGCCATAAAGCAATCCAGCAGATTTCCTTCCAAATCCAATGTAAACACACAATGTAAACAAATGTCTTCTACCCGATGGTCTCTTTTGTTTACAGTAATTATACTAATGCCACAAAATTAATGTGGTAATGATTTATTGATGGTAAAATGCTACATGTACCACTTTAAAATTTTAACAACTGAACTTCATTGAGATTGCATAGATATAGATAGAACTGGTATGAATTGATACTCAGTAAATATAAATAAGTGTCTCCATATTCCAAAATACAGTAACTGGAAACAGGCTCAGATAACTGGACAGTGGTGTTGTCAGCCATTACTGAGAGTAGCAATTTTACTGAGATCTGTGAGAAGAGATTATGATAAATGTATGGAGAAAGGTATTAATCATGATGCTATTACAACAACAAAGAAATTCTTTTTTCAAAATGGAAAAAAATCAAGAGCATCTTGTCACAATTTTTCATGTGAATGACAAGGGAATTACATGCTATCACAGGTAATGAATAATTTAGCTCCTCAAGTAGCAATACAGGTGTCAGATCCAACATTTCTTTATTAGCCTGCCAACTGTTGAGCTGCTGATTTGATTGACATTGATTGACAAAACACACATGAAGCCTTGTGAAACCTCTCTCTTATCACTTGTGTGAAATTAAGCATTTTACCCTTTTAAAAGCAATTTCTTTCATGTATGAGATCATGGTTAAAATCTATTTAGACCTTGTTACATTAAAAAAAAACTATTTTGCTAAATAGTAAACATGCAAATTATGGGTCAATGTTTAAAATGTCTTTCCCATATAAAACAGGAGCTGTCTAGAGAAGTGACTCTAGACAGACTGCATATCATTCATCCCGGTTTCAATGAAGTACTTATAGTATAGTTATAAGTATATACTGTATGTAAGTATACTATACTTACAATATCGCTTGAGGGAAAACATGACTGCCCCCTTGTGGCAGGAGCACCATCTGAATATAATGCAAACCCTGAGATAGAAGGCAACTGTAAAAAAAAAAAACACTTTAAAACTGAGGCTCACAGAGAGGCAGTCTGACCCGACAGTTATTTCAGTTTCAGTTTTTTAAAAATTCACACACTTTTTCCAGACCTTCATGTCCTGATTTGATTTGAAGATTTTGGTCATCTTGTCCCCACTAACTCTGCCATCTCAACCAATAGATGAAGATTATTCTTCATAGCAACAAATATCAGAATAAGTGAGATGGCAGGGATCTAAAACGACAGACAATGTTTAGTCGTATGTATATCAGGAGAGTACAATAGTATTTTTCCATACTTTTCCAACATTTTTTGTGCAATTTCCAAATTCATCAAGACCTGTTAGTTACGAACTTCTTTTTTCATACATTTCCAGACCTGTGTAGCAACCCTGGAGTAATATTCTTCTCCCATGGTGACATTACAGTTTTAAATGTCAGCCAATTTGCTGACGCTCTTATGCAGAGCGAGTTACAGTGAGTGAGCAGGTCGGGGTTCAACAAGACAAAAACCTGTAACCTCTCAGTTAGCAGGCGGTCTCTCTAACCAATGAGACGCCGCGAAACCACGTAACCGCCCGCCACACCGAATGTCCGTATCGTCTTGCAGTTTATTACCACGTTGTCTCTCTAAAACCGGCACTAACTGGCCTGCGATTTGGAGGCTAAACTCCTCTCCCACTCCGCCTCCACCACTCTGTACAGCTCCATGGTGGCTTTGGCGTCCTCCACAGAAGAGTGGCCCTTCTTCCCAGTCTGAGGACACAAAAAGAGACATGACTCATCAACATGGAGGTGTCATTTTTAAAATCATCAGGTCAACATAACACAGGGTTCACACACCTTTTCACTGAGGAAATTCCAAAGCTTTTCCATGACTCCTTTTCAAATTTCCATAACCATATTCGAATGAAACTGAATTCCATTGTAACCATCAATTACACTAACTTTAACCAACTTTCTTTTTCCACTTTAAAATCAAGGATTATAATACTAGTTTAACTGTCAACAAAAATCAGTCAGCAGCCAACAATATTTTCCTCCAACAGAGAGCCAGACACAGCTTTTTGTGACATTTGACAGTATTCAAGAAAAATATCCTCGACTTCACAAATAAAATTTTACGATTTTTTCACAACTTTTCTCCCTTTTATTATGTTTCTTAACTTCTCCAGGCCTGGAAAATATAATGACTTATCCAGGTTTTCCAGGAGTGTGGGAATCCTGATAAAATTTTTCATGTCATAACATTGGTCCTTGTCCATGTGCAATCATGACTCGAGTGTGTGCAGGTTTTCAGCAGCCGATTCCACCGATCACTTCCTCCCTCTCTGGTTCAAAGTGTGTTAATCAGTGAAATCAGTTGTATTGTAGCGTTTGGCTGAAATGAAAACCTGGGCCGTGTTCGGAAGGGGATACGACTCACTATACACGCTACATGCAACAAGTAACTCTATGACACATGTAGTATGTTTAGTATGTTAGTATTCCATTCCAAACACGGTGTTGCAGACGCTTTGGCCTCGATGGCAACTGAGAACCACTGGGCAATATGTTCACAATAAGTGAATAACTAATATTTTGTATCATCATTCTTAGCACTGGATATCAGAAATTGATCACTATCAGTAGGGCTGGGTGATAATTCAATATTATCTTTTATCGTCTTTCGGTGGAATCATATCGTGATGATATGAAGATATTTTAATATTGTGACACACATTTCTGCTGTCTAAATTGATGATGACAAGCAAATTTTACTTAAAAACTCTCATAAAATGAGGAATATTGTTTGAATATTTCTGTTTTGTTTGACATCACACCTAACATTACCATTCGGTTCAATGAGATGAACATTAATTTGATTATTTAACGTGATTTTGCATACATGAACCATATTGTGATATATATTGATATCGAGAAAAATCCTTATAATGGTACTGATATCATTTTAAGGCAGCAGTTCTCAACTATGTCCCACTGAGGCCCAAGAGTCTGCAGGTTTTCATTCCAACCAAACACTACTCCAGCTGATTTCAATTATTAGTCCCTCTTCTCTGATTGGAGCTGTGCTAATTAGTGAAATCAGCTGCTGTAGTGATTGGTTGGAAGGAAAACCTACATATTCTTGGGTTGTCAACCACTGTTGTCAACCAAAGTCTTGAAGTTTCAAAATGTTGGATTCTTACAATGAAAACCAATCCTCCTTTTGTTTAAGAGCATTTGCACTCAGGAAATCAATCGAGTGCGGTCTGCTTCTATCTAAAATAGATGGCATGAGGAAATGATACAAAAAATAATTTGACCTCTTTTGCTCACCAAACAAAGGCAGCAAAAGAGGTATTGTTTTAGAATTATGTAAAAATGGAAGTATTAGAATCGTTTCTCTGTATAATTTTCCCATGCCCTACTGCGTATTTTCATTATCCAACAATTCAAGTGCCAGATAATGTTCCTCCTACCTGGATGTCCCGGTTGAATATGGCCTTGGTGAGTCTCTTCAGCGAGGCGCACTCCGTCTGGGCGAAGCCGGCCTTCTGGTTGAGCAGCGGGATGCGGGAGGTGTCTCTGGTCAGGGCGGCGGGGTGGCAGTAGCCCAGGACCTTGAAGTCGTTGTGGACGGCGTGGCCAATCACCACCTTCCCCACCAGCAGCCTCAGTATCTACCGACAGATCAGCACTTTACTCACCCAGCTAGCGTTACTAGACTGACCAGCTTAATTGAATGTTGTTGACTAGTGAATGTGTCATAGGGTTCCACCATTATGGGGTTTTGAAGGCCAGCACAAGTATTTTTTAGACTCATGTGGCCGAGAGCCAATATCTGTGCCGATATTCCAATTTATTTTTTAAATTTGATCATTTCAAGGCCAAAGAAATTACAAGTATTCAGTGTTTCCCTCAGAATTTTCTTCTTGTCACGGTGGAAAAGCCTCTGAAACAGCATTTAGAGCAGTGGTTCTCAATGTGGGGTCCGGGGACCACCAGGGGTCCTTGAAGGGGTTCCAGGGGGTCCCCAGCAAATTGAACAATTGTTAAACTTCAGCATTATTTCATTTACAGGAAGTTGAAACCATTAGAGAATGTAGAAGAATGACTGTTTTGATCATAGTTTCACTGTTATCTCTCTACCTACAATACAGATAGTCATGGATTTATGGACCAAATCATATCTAACAATAAAAATATTCTCAGATTTGGGTCCGAGAGATGAAATCTCATCAAATGGGGGTCCATGGCTCTGATGTGGCCTAACTTGGTTGAGAATCACTGATTTAGAGCATCACGGGACACTAAAACTCTCCACTGAAACTCAGACTGATGAAATTCTTTTAGTGTCAGCAGCTCTTTAAGGCAGAGTGACCCACCACACCTAGTCAATGGTAGGGAAACTCTGAAATATAAATAAATATATTGTGCAAAGAAAATAAAATTGCACTGCAAGTGTAAAAGACTGTTTCTCTGTAGCTGTGGTCAGGAGGAACCTCCATCATATCGGCAGTGGACAACATGACTGGCTGATATATAATAACAGGCCAATATCAGTAAACCCATAATATCGGTCTAACCCTAATGTGTTGTATGTTAACAACTGTAGCACTTTTCCAAAACAAAGTTTACAAAGTGTGTCACATTCAAGACAAACAAAAATAGAAACAAGGTTACAAAGAAGTACTAGTGGAAAGAGAGACATTACGTAACAGCCAAACTTTTGGATATGATGCACACAACTTTCGGTACTGGCCTTGCAAACTTAATTTCTCTTGAGATAATAAATCATACTGTAGCTTTTACATATGGAGATCTGGTAATTTTAGATCTGTGATGACGGGAGATGACTCGCAGAAGCTTTTAAAATCCCCTTGCTGTGATTAACATATTGAAAAACTTCAAACAGATCAGTGTTTTAAAAGGCAAAATAGAACAAACAGGCTCAGCTCCAGGTCCCGATTCACCTGCTGCACACCTGAGCCTCATTTTGATCTGACTTGTGATGCTGAGATCATTCTCAAATCACTTTTTCAGATGTTTTTGGTTAGTGTGATGAAAAAAAAATATCCTCCAACTTTTCTCTCTGCTGCTTCGTATTTCTCTATCTAGCACTTATCTATCATTCATGACTACGTTTACATGGACAGCAATAATCCGATATCAACCCGATTAAGACAATAATGTGAATAAGAAACTGCCATGTAAACAGCAGATTACTTTAACCCGAATAAGGTCATAGTTGGAGTAAGCAGAATCACATTAAGACACGTGGAGTATTCTGATTTTAGATGTAATTATTGAAGGGCATTTTAGACTGTAAACACCTGAATCCAATCCATCTGCTTAACGACGCTCGCTCTGCCTTTCAGAGGCTGTGAACTTGTTTACGGATGAAAAAGACAACTGACTGCAGAGAAAACAAGTCCCAGCATTTTTGTGGTGAGGCTGAAACTGTCATCATGCTCAGCATTTTGAAGGAAATGGATACCATGAAGTTTTCAACAAAGTCTTAAACTGTCCGTGTCTCCAGTGATTCTCCTTTGCCCTGTTAATCAGACTTTGCTCCACAGCATGTAAACAGGAATATGAATGGAAACAGCTTAATCAGAATATTGTCTTATTTAGAATAAGACCAATAGTCGGATTATTGCTGTCCATGTAGACGTAGTCAGTTGTCGTCGATGTTGTCCTGTGCTCCAAAATTAAAATAAGACCCCAATTTTTTAGTCACCTCAGTCTCCATTTATTTTGATTCTGACCAGGCAAATTAAAGGGGTGCCTTAGTATTTTGAGTTTGATTCTACTGATTTCCTTTAGAAGACACTAGTCAGGATGTGGGACAGGTGAGGTCTGTCTTTACTGTCAGTTTGATTAACCAGAAAAATGGCATTTTAGCATTATTATTGTTCCTCATTCTCCATCAGCTTGCGGACAGCAGGATCTGTTCTTCTGATGAGGAATGCTAACATTGCAAACAAGCCTCCTTGCATTCAACGCATTGCATTTCCTTCTGTTACTTCCTGTTTGCTACGTTATGGGGCAACTGAACTTGCCCCAAATGTTTCTGACTGGTGCGATGAAAAAAAATATCACCTTCAACTTTTCTCTCTGCTGCTTCTTATTTCTCTATCTATCTTCATGATCATTCAAGGATATCTGTTGCATCTATTGTCAGGGTGTTGTCTTTGACCCTTGCTCATTTATTACTAACAGTTTGTAAATTAATGTTGTGTAATGTGATGTTGGTCACTCAGTGGAGGCAACAAATGTGACAGACAGGGTAAATAAGACAACAAACACGACAGTATAATCAAATAATTTCTGCAGGTCCAAACGCCCCCCCCCCGTCCTGCCGTTCCTCACCTCCTTCCTGGCCTCGGTGTACGGCGTGGCCTTCACCAGGTCGCTCCAGCGGATGCCGCTCCAGCGGGTGCGGTAGTCGGTAACAGGCACACAGGGCTTGATGAACTTGTCGTACACCACGTCTCCTTCATACGACACTATACTGCAGCGTGCCAGCTGACTGACGCGCCCTTTGGGGCCGGTGCCCACCATCTCACAGTCGATAGCGAGGTACTTAGCGGGGTTTCCGACTGACTTTGAACCACTAGGGAGAGTGGCAGTGGGTTTATGGCTGTTCGGTACTGAGGAGCCGGTGGTGGTGCTGGTGGTTGATTTTGCGATGATCGGTTTGTTTGACCGTTCGAGGTTGCCTGCGTTGGACACAGTGACAGTCAGGGATGCAGAGCTGTTGGTGGATGCTGAGGGCTTGGAGCCGGAGTTCGTAGCACCGGCTCTGCTGGGTGCGTGAGGTGGATTTCTGTTGTGTGTGGCAGCGGGAGGCGGCGGATGCTTCGCTCCATTTTGCCAAGGAGTTTGGTCACGGTGACTGTGCCCCTGTTTGGACTGTCCCTTTGTGTGGTTGTGTTGGTTCTGTTTTCCTTTCAGGTAGCCCCTTCGCTCCAAGAATCGCCTCTTCTTCAGAAACCGTTTGTGTCTATCATTTCCATTTTCTGATGGAACTCTCCTTAGCGTGCTCTCATCAGAAGGGCCTAAATTGATCATGATGTCCGACATGGTTATGGCCCTCCAGCTCAGGCCACATGTAATGTTCAATCAAAGCACTATCAAACAAAAATGTCCATGTAGGTCCGCTTGTTTTGACTGCCTCAGCAACTGTACAGCCTTTTTAGTCCAATGTGAATTTGTCATCAGCAGGAACAGTTGGGATTGCCTCACCTGCAAGGCAATCAAAAAGCAAATGTAAACAAATCATGTCTATGGTTAGAACTGAGTTACACAATATAACAGAACAGAGCAGAATAGAATAGGAAAGAACAGAATAGAACAGAACAGAACAGAATAACATACAGCAGAATAGAGTTATGTGATATTAGCTGAAAAACAACAGACGTTACTGTGAATTTGGCTAACAAGCTAGCTGAACAGTGGCAATGTACCGGCAAAATAAAAAAATACGCAGCTGGAACCTTCTAATTTAATTTTAATTTAAAAACTAACATTAGGTCTGACTTTTATTTATGACATTACCGTTAACTAGCTTTGACGTTAATTCTAACTGGCTAACGTTAGCTAATTAGCTCGCTAACGCTATCTGAAGTGTGCTATGCTACTATTGTTGATGGCAGAGTAGAAAATTTAACAAATTCGGCTTAACGTTTTTGTGAATATAGTTTGGCTAACACCGATACATTCCCCATTAGGAAATCCGTCTGAAAACAACTTAAACTGAAATATAAAATCAGACCTGTAACAGAACTCCATGCGTCTGTTTTCTTGGTCACAAACTCTCAACTTCCGGGGCAAACGTCGTAAGGGCTTCAGTACGGATGCTGCCGTCCAGTGCGGGCAGAAATGACCAATTTAGGGCACAGTAACGATTAAACAAAGTGGTAAATATAAATACGACTGGGATAGTCGGAGGTTTCTGATACCCGAATTGGCGTTTTGGGGACGGAGGGCATGGTATCGGTGACAACAATTGATGGCGAAAGTAACGTATTGGCACATAAGTGAATTAAGACCTCAATTACATTCCCAATGCACTTTTTTCCTCTTCATTCTCCTGCTGTAGCACAAAGTTACTCTACGCTGCTTGATTTCTAAAATGAAAGAACAGCTACCACAGATATTTTTGTTACAGGGTCCATTTTGTTATTATATCCATCCAAAAAGCACGTAAACGTGAGACAAGTTGTATTTACGACGTGGAAGATGAAATGTAGGAGCTTACGAGGAGCACTTGAAGGCATCAACATCCTACACGTGAAAGTTACTAGCTAGCTAGCAGCTAAACGCAGCCAAATTGAGCAGGGCTAAAATGTGAGAAGTAGGGGATTAACGTTGATTTTTCTAACTCGTGCTCGCCGTCCAATTGCTTATGATCAGATATTTGTCTAGATGTTCTAGACACAATTGTCCTGGCAGCAAAAAAATAACGTAGTAGCAGCGTTACATGTTAGCATATCTAACTTTCCAGTCGCATCCAGTGAAGCTATCAACAAGATGCCGAGATGTTTACACCAAGCCTTTCAGCAGAGCAGCAGAGGCAGCTGGCGGAAAAACTCACCACCTTTCTGTCTAATTACAAGCACATATCCGACTCCTACATAATTGTACGTAACTGAAGTTTTACAGGTTGACGCGATAGAGAGGGTTTTGTTGTTTTCTTGTGTTTTAAGAATAGGCTACAAGCTACTTGACTGCTCGGTTGCGTCAAGGCAACTGTAGTAAGATTTTGTTCCAGGCAGGGATGAAGGAAGGAAGAATTGCATTGAGACATTATTTTTAGCCTGATTATAAGCAGTGGATTCCAACCAGGTTCTTTAGAGCAGTGGTTCTCAACGTGGGGTCCGGGGACCACCAGTGGTCCTTGATGGGGTTCCAGGGGGTCCCCAGCAAACTGATGAATTGATAAACTTCAGCATTATTTCATTTACAAGAAGTTAACACACTTAGAGAATGTAGAAGAATGACTGTTTTGATCATAGTTTCACTGTTATCTCTCTACCTACAATGCAGATAGTTATAAATGTCTGGACAAAATCATATCAAACAATACAAATATTCTCAGATTTGGGTCCGAGAGACAAAATCTCATCAAATGGGGGTCCGTGGCCCTAATGTGGACTAAATTAGGGTCCTTGATATGAAAAAGGTTGAGAATCACTGCTTTAGAGAGCCATGTGTATGCAGCTTTTTCCAACCTGTATATTCTTGGGTTGAAAGTAGGGATGGGACAATAATCGGTATTACTATATATCGCGGTACAAAACTATAACTCCATTAATTTTTTATTAACTGTGGCTCTCATCTGTCATGATTGCTGTTTTGTTTTCCCCAAAAGGAGAAACCCTGTAATACATTGTTATGTTCATTTTACTGACTGAGTTTAAGTGGATGCAGACCTGTAGCACTTTATTTGAGATGCATTTGACTTTATTGTAGATGCTGCTATTTTATTTGTCTTGTTTTTGGTCAAGATAATCATACTATGAAATTTTCATAACAGCACTGGCTGAGTTGAGAACCGCTGTTTAAAGGCATTGAAAGGAATGAAGACACACATGGCTCTCTATGGCACATGGTTAGAGAACACTGGGTTGTAGCATCTTCTTCATGTCCCATCGACTTGTAGTTTTAGGATTGTTTCTGTGTTGTTCCCCTACAGGAGTTCTTCACTGAAGATCTGTGGGACACTTTACCCATCAGCTGGCAGCCGGTGCTGCGTGACCTGTCGTATCCGCAGATCGCAGACCTGTTATTGGATGCTACACAGCGGGACAGAAGGTACTGGGGTTTTTTATGAAGCACTTTCCAAAACTCTTACAACCCTTACAAAGAGGTTTACAAATGAGTAAAACAAATAAAAGCAGAAAAAAAATCAATAGCAAAAGCAATGAAAGCTTGGGGAGAAGTATAAATGCAAGACAAGAAACAAAAGTAAACGATAAAAGGAGGTCAAACCAATAAAATTTAATCTAACAGGAACCTGCCCTTAGGCTGCGATCTGGTTCATGGGGTTAAAAGATCTATAATATTAACTTGGTGCCAGACCCATCTCTGTCTTAAATGTGATCACTAAAGTTAATTATGAAACAAACAGGCTACCAATGTAGAGATGCTAAAAACATGAGGATGTGATCTTGCCTAGTAGTCTGATTAGATTCCAGCAGAGGAGTGACCAAGTCAACTTTGCTCAAGTCCCAAGTCAGTCTCAAGTCTTGAGGCACAAGTCTCAATTCAAGTCCAAGTCAAGTCCATGTCATTAATGTCGAGTCTCAAGTCTAAATGTAGAACAGCAAGTCAAGTCAGAACAAATCAAGAGTCCAGTATCAATTTAATATCTTAAAGAAAACTAAATATCTAGGACTTTTCAATGCAATATGGTTTTAATAGGATAAAAACTTGGTAAGAGCATCATGAGTTTGATTTCTATAATCAGTTTCAACTTCAATAAATTCAATCATTCCATACAAATTCAGAAAACAGAATTTAAATTCAGTCGTCTGCTGGAACAAATCTCATCACTTTCCATCTGAGTCATTTACACAAACACAAGATCTCAAGTGAAGACTTTAGAAACCTTTTCAAGTCATCAAAGTACAAGTCAGAGTCAAGTCCCAAGTCACCAGAACCCAAGTCAAGTCGAGTCTCAAGTCTTCTCCCCATGTCAAGTCAAGTCTCAAGCAATTAAAATTGTGACTCGAGTCCCAACCTCTGGATTCCGGTAATCGGATTAGAATTCAGTTTAGTGTCCTTGGTCTTCACAATACAACTTAACCACAGATACCTTGTCCTCACAGATATCCGGCGGTTTGGCCTCTTTCCCTCTTGGCTTTCCGCACCGCAGCGCACGCCTTGGCGTTTCCCCGAGCGAGGCGGCGGGAGCGGAGCGGGGAAGAAGGCGCGGTGAAGCCCCAGGAGTTCCTGGAAAACCAGAGTCAGAGCTCGCTGCTGGGACACATCTTCAGGAAACACGTCAAACCCAAGAAACAGCATGAGATTCGCAAGCTGGGCATGGTACAGGCTTGTTCATTTGCTATGGTCGCTGCTTTTCAAATTTAATTGAAGGAACAAAACCACATTTAAGAAGGCTTGTAGTGGTGTGGTGGACTTGTTTTTTCTACTTAATGATATTCTAAATCTGCCATTTTTATTCCCAGTTGGTAAAACAACTTTGTGACCAGACTGACTGCAGGACTGTGGTGGATGTGGGATCTGGACAGGTATCGTTGTTAGACTGTGCTGTTCAAGATATTTAGGTCGAAATGATCTGTCTTCATATTCATATATTCATATTCATATTCATCGATAATATCAAATATCACCATGTTTGATGTAATTTAGAAGAAATGAAATAAAATACAAAAAAAAAGAAAAAAACACAAATGAAAAAATCAACAACTCAGCAGTAAATTGGAATCTACAATGCAGTCTGCAGTCTCCTCTCATTTGCTCCAACAGGGCCATCTGACTCGTTTCCTGTCATTTGGGCTTGGACTTTCTGTCACGGGAATTGAGGCTGATCACGCATTGGTTGCTATGGCATCCAAGTTTGATGGACAGTTACTATGGACCTTGGAGAAGGAAAAGCAGAAAAAGGTCAGTGCTTTGCTGAACATAGAACATATTGTAGTACAAAAGTTTGTTTTCAAAGACCTGGAAAGTTGTCAAAATCACTTTCCTGAACCATGTATTTCATCCCTAAAAGGTTCCTAAAGGCCTAACATTAAAGTGAAGGTGCAGGATTTTTAGAAGCCTAGCCTACTGAGCTCTAACCAAGGTCCCTCCTAAGACACTCAAAGTTTTCATGGCAGTTTTTGTTTCTTTTTGTTATTAGCGTTTATTTACCACCAGTGTCAGAAATGATTTTTTTTTTTGCTTTTGTACATTTTTCATAGAAATGCCCGTTTTCAGACTATTCTGTGTATAGAAGCAAGTGCTGTGTGTTAATTTAATACTTGCTCACTCACTTAATACAATGGATCAAGTTTGTAATTCATCATGAAGTGCAACAGACCTCAATGTAACCAAGGCTTTCAAAAGTTATCGGCCAGTTTAGCGGGACAACAACAAATTGTACCAACACTTGGTATTTGGCGGATATTAATTTCAGACCCTGCATACTTCCATCAATGATACTACACCATTAACACAAATTATAATTGAATTGTGATTGATTTTTGTTGGGTTTTTTTTTCTTTCCAGAATAGCTCCTCTCAGCTCTCAGTATCTGGACCTTCTCCTCGCCATGTGGCCGGTTGGGTAAACCCCAAGGCATCATGGGAGGTCTTCATCAAGCAGCTCAGCAGTGCCGAATGTGTTAGCGAAGATCACCCAACTCCATCTGGACCCAGTAAGAAGAGGCTGCGGGGTTCTGGGCAGCAGGGAGAACCTCACGCGCTGCAGGCTGGTTCCACAGACTCTGATGCTCTCCGGACAGTAAATCCCTCACCGGACTTTGAATTGGCATCGCAGCTCCGGCAGAGCAAGAATGAGTCTGGAACGGAGTCATCATCACCCAAAAACTGTCGCCCGTGTGTCCAGCCTGTCTGTCAGGAGGGTGTTTGCCCTGCGGAAGACGGCCAACCGGGCTTTCCAGACTTCGTCCTGACCGGTCTCCACGCCTGCGGTGACCTCAGCGCCACCCTCCTCCGCCACTTTGTCAGCTGCCCGCACGTACGCGGCATCACCTCCGTGGCCTGCTGCTACATGAAAATCACCACCAAAGAAAACCCCTCCCCACCCGGACTGGTAGAACCTCCCGTCCCGCCGACGCCAGACCGCGAAACGGTTCCCTCGGAGTTTGGCTACCCGATGAGCTCCTGGGTACGGGGGTTGCCGGGACGCCAGCTGTCCTATAAGGCGCGAGAGGGGGCGTGTCATGCCATGGAGGACTACATACGGAGGCTGAGGGAGGAGAGCGGGTTGCTAAGGATACACTGTTACCGGGCAACGCTGGAGACGATTGTAAGGGGTGCGAGGCCGGAGCTGCGCAGGGCAGGAATCCAGACCATAAAGAAAGCCCACTTACTGCCTTTTACAGAGTGAGTGACTCGCTTTCAGACTTTTACAAGACTGTAAAGTCTGGAAATATATGGAAAATATATTTGATTATTTCCATGTCTGGAAAAGTGCAGGAATTGGGACAAAAAGCCTAGAAAAGTATGCAAGGTTATGGAATTAGAAAATTTGGAAAAGGAAAAGGTTTGGAAAAGTAATCACTGAATTGTTATTATTCGTCAACAACCCTGTCAAACCCCAGCAGATCGATTATGGTAATTTTGTGCTGTGGGACAGTAAATTCTTACTTACTGCACCTTTTAATACTTGGTTATTTGAGCTATTATATTTAGCTGACAGATTCCACTCTTTGGAACTTTTGTTCATTAGTCAAAAAAGTGCCAAGGCAGGAAAACAAATTTTCAGTCTCACCAATTAAAACACAACATCACATCCACGTACATCACATCAATAAAAACAAATCACATCAATAAAACAAAAATATCACATCAGTGAAGTTGAGAAAGTAAAACAATAAAACAATAAAACAATGACATAAGCTATGAAACAGCCAGTAAAACAATGCTGAAGAAAAAGACGCTCAAACATTAAAACAGACTGTGGTGAGACACAGGGCCAGCAGCAGAGCTACGCCCCCAAAGACATGTAGATTTTTTATTTTTTGTATTGTTTTCAATAAATTTTGTTTGTTATGTTGAAAAATAGTATGTTCTTGATTATAGAATATTTAAATATTAATTAAATGTAAGTTTCGATAGATTACTCAAAATGAATAAAAACAGTCGGTAGCTGCAGCTCATATCCTTCTTCCAGCTGCTAGTGAGTGACATAATAGTGAAATCAAGCAAATAAATTTTTTTCTGGAGACCCATGGACCCGACTAATGTGTCCCTCTCCCTCCATCCATGTCCCCCCCCCCCCCCCCCCAGGTACGCCCGTCTGGGTCTGGCTCGGGTCGGCCTGCCCGCCGGTCTGCCCCTGGACCTGGAGCGGGCGGAGGCCATGCTGCAGCAGCAGGGGAGGGTGGTGGTCTACTTCAGCCTGGCTCTGCTGCTGGCTCCGCTGGTGGAGACGCTGGTGCTGCTGGACAGGATGATCTACCTGCAGGAGAACGGTGAGGAGACGGGCAACAACGACAGGAATTTAATTAACTGTAGTCACATTTTCTCCATTTCTCACAGGATACACTGGGCTTTAGTATCAGGATTACTACAGTTTTGAGATGTCATGATTAGGGCTGAACGATTTTTGAAAAAATATCTATATAATTAAATATATAAATAGATAAATATCGGTATAATTTGCGATATTAGAGGGAATGATAATTTTTACATTATTATTCTCATTTTCACTGAAAAACGTATTAAAATTATTATGGTGTGATTTTTGCAGGGATCTGTACCAAACAAAGATGTTTTCTTAAGTCTGTAGAATATGATGTGTAGGCCAGGACATCTCTGCAGCACCACAATATTTCATTTAAAATGGTATTTTGACACACATTTCGCCTTTAACAAATATTGCGCCTCCTGCGATTTGAAAATTGCAGTAGGCCATATTGCGATTTCGATAAAATTTCGATTAATTGTTCAGCCCTAGTCATGATACTAGAATTTTGATTTCAAGTCCAATGCTAAGTTTATAAATTTGATGCTTTATTTTTCTAATGCTCCCACTAAATAAAACAGCTTGGTGCATGGTTTCATGCTTTCAAGGCAGGAATCTTAACATTTTTTGCCCACCAGGATCCAAAAACTCACCAGCCCCATTCAGTTTTACCAGTCTAACCAACTAGATTTTTGAAGTGCAATAGGACCTATAAGGCCTCTGTAGCTGCAACGTGTAGGTCACCAGCCAAACTAATGCTTTAGCCCAATTTAATAAAGACTGATAATTACTTTATCCACTTGAGTGCCTTGGACCTCCTTATTTATTTTTGAAGACTTCAATTCCTTTCACCAAAGAGCACCAGTGGAAGATACCAGAGACACCTAAGTAGTGCTCCTCTTCTCCTTCTGTTCACTAGGACCTATAAGTGATTGATGGTTGCCTACCAAGGTGGATGGTAGGGTAGAGTAAGGGTGTGATCAGACTTGCAGTTCCATTTTCTTTGGTCTGGACCATAGGTGAAAAGTTTACTTTGCTGCATTTGTGTGTTTTTTTGTTTTTTTTTAGGTTTGTTTACACTGCCAAATTACAAGGGAACCTGAGCTCGTAAACATAAGTCACATGATTCTTGTCTCCGTACACTCATGCACATAATACTTTTTGGGGTTGCTTCTGTTCTCACTCCTAACAAACTGCAGGTCTCTTGGAAAAGGAAAGACTCGTATTTTCAGGCGTCTCAGTGCTGTTATTTGGTGCCGCCCAGGTTTGAATGGCATTGTTCTCACCTGGACAAACAAACTGAACTGAAAGAAATGCTGCAGAGTTCAGTTAAACCGCTCCAGACATGCTTTGTTTGAACGCGCCCTTACCTACCAGCCAGAGCCAGGATTTACCAGGAATTTGCTGGTGGCTGGAGTTAATTTCTCAACCTGCTGTCTCTCCTCTCTGCAGGTGTGGAGAGTCAGCTGGTTCCTCTCTTCGACCCCGACTTCTCTCCCAGAAACTTTGTGCTGGTGGCACTGAAGCCCCATGTGGACAGAGAGGGACAATGAACAGTTTCATTTCAAAATGAGTTTTTCACTATTTGGTGAGGTGGGGGGGAAAGTCACACAAAGTTTTCAAAATGAACAATGACACAAAATTCTAACAAAATCTGCTACTGTTTTTTTTTTATCTAGAAGTCTTATGAGTAGAAGTGATGTATTGGATCACTGGATACTGGATTCTGGTTCCTGCCTTGATAAACTTGGACCGCATCTCATCCATAAGTGTGATACTATCTAAAGATGTGGTTTTGTTGACACCAGATGGTGCTGTTTCATAGACACCTCACACTGGTTATCACACACTGTCCACATAATAACCAAGAGTTGTGACTGTGGCTTTGGTTTCCATTGCCACCATACATGTTTTCTCTTGTTTTTAATGGAAATGTCTTTATCCCTTTGTTGCTTTGTAAATCTCTTTGGGACAAACAATAAAGAATACCAATGCTTTTAATTGTGCAGTCTCTTCATCCTGGTGTCAGTGTTGGCTTGTTGGTCAGAACATGTGAAACAGACAGACAGACAAGTGAGTGTTTAGAGTTCATCATAAGCCTCCAGACTTCAGCCAGAGAGGACGGCTCAGTTTTTAGTTGCATCAAACATTGTGTTAGACCTTTCTGGAGGCTTCTGTTCAAACTCAGCGCTTATTAATACCTACTTGTGTTAACAAAGAGAATTTATAACCTCCTCTCCTTGTCTCCTTTCTCCCCTCCTCTCCTTTCCTCTCCTCTCCTCTCCTTGTCTCCCCCTCTCCTTGTCTCCTCTCCTTTCCTCTCCTTGTCTCCTCTCCTCTCCTCCTCTCCCCTCTCCTCTCCTCTCCTTGTCTCCTCTCCTTTCCTCTCCTCCTCTCCCCTCTCCTCTCCTCTCCTTGTCTCCTCTCTCCTCTCCTGTCCTTGTCTCCTCGTCTCCTCTCCTCCTCTCCTCTCCTCTCTTCCATGGTGGGACACACAAACACACAAACCGCTCTCCAATTATAGTAGTGGGATGAAAGGGAGCCTCAGTCAGTCTGAATGAATGAATGAATGAGTAAAATCGTTCACTTTTGTCCATCAGGATTCTTGGATCCAGATGAAGCTAATGTTGAAGTCCAACTTTTTACTGTCCAAGAAGAATTGTTTAGAAAAATAACATTTTGCTCTCCTTTTAGCCATTGTAACTTACAAGGAATGGTCTGGTTGGTTGAGAGAAATTTTGTTTGGGAATTTTACACTGTTTTGGCTCTCTGTATACAGTAACATTCAAGAAAGAATTCCCTGCAGTGTTTATGTGGGATAAATGTGCCAGAAAAAAAGTTCTATCAGTGTTGTTGCAGTTCCTACTGGTTAATGCCTCTTTAAGTAAATGTCATGCACAGTTTCCTTGGACAACCAGGAAGAATAGTCAGACAGACAGGAAACGAGCTCCACTCTGCTCAGCTGTTAGTTGTCGCCCTCTTTAGAAGAGTGGTAGCAAAACACTTCAACTAGGCTGTCCATCGCTGTGTCCATTTACTTATCTGTAGTCCTGTGATGGATGCCTGGGGGCAGGGTTTGAGTTATAATCTGAGCTTTGTGGGGGTCTCTAAAATAACTAACGTTAGGGGCAGAGATAAATAAATAGATAATAGCCTTCCGAGAGAGAGAGAGAGAGAGAGAGAGTCTTCACTGCTCATTACGTGGTCCAACACTTTCACACACACACACAAACACACACACACACAGCAGCCCACTTTTTTTTATCATGTCGCACCCCATACACACAACAAACAAATAAATGGTGGTGAAGTGCAGCCATACTGTCATTCACGAGAGAATATGGTGCGTAGTTCTTTTGGAAAACATGTTTCTTTTAGCCTATTTATCTCGTTAACGTAAATAATACTCATTACATTGAAAAATGCATTATTTGTGATTAAAATAATGGTTGTTGGTAATGTATTAGCGACCCCCACAGATGTATGATTTTATGGGAGCTCAGCTCCCACTGGCTCCCACATAACTCGAACCCTGCCTGGGGGTGTCAAAGTTCAAGGACACTAAGTTCAAGCTGAACAGTGATCATCAATGACGAAGAAGCCTGTTCAAATTGGATTGAAACAGCTGACGACTCTGTAAAGTAATTTGCATAAGAGAACTGTCATGTTGAGCTCATTATGTTACAAAATGTCCGTCTCAGCAATTCATTGAGTCTTAAAAACAATGACAAATTCTTGGGTGATAAAATGCCAGTGCAGTTTCAACTGTTTGACATTGTTTTTTTCTATAAAACGATGTCAAACAAGGCAGAAGGGTCAGATCACTGCACTGGTATCAAGGAAAAGGACATTAGATCAGAGAATGTTCTTGAAACGAGATGATTTGCATTGGAAACAGGTGAAATTCTCTCACCCACTGGCAGATGTTTTCACTTAAAAACCCAATACTAGATTAAATGACTTGTTAAGATGAATATTATTTGCATCCAAGTTATCAGACATGCTTTCTCCCTGTATTGCTACAGGTGATAAATGAGACATTTCCATTTAAACCAGCTCTAATGTCATCTAGGCCCAGTGCCAGTTTTTTGTCAAGGATATGATCCTCAAAGTTAAGTGCCACATCAGTGAACAAGCCTCTTTAAATCACTTCCCCCTACGAAGCTGCAGATCTCAAGGAGAGGAAGTGACTTTCACCTTCATCTCATCACATTTATAGTCTGTTGAGATAAAAACGCTCTTCCCTGTGATGAGGACGCTGTATTAATGTGGGTGTCGCTACAGCTATGACCTCATCACGTGAAAAGGCCACATCCGCGTCTTTCAGCTCATGATTTAAGTTTTTTTTTTTTTATATTTTCACACATAAACGTAAATCCAGTTATTAATTTATTTTGGGTGGCAAGTAGGGCTGTAACTAACAATTATTTTCATTATCAATCAATCTATTCATTTTTTTTTTTTTGATTAATCGATTAATTATTTACTTATAACTTATTCTGACCAGTAGCAAAAAAAAAACCCAAAGTATTAATTTTATAATGAAATGGACACAGAAAAGCAACATTTGTGAAGCTGTAACCAGCAAAATGTTCAGTGTTTTTACTTGATAAATGACTACAGTGATTAATCGATTATCAAAATTAGAATCGATTCATTTTCTGTCGATTGACTAATTGATTAATTGACTAATCAACTAATTGTTTCAGCACTATCGTGGCAAGATGCTCCTATACTGGTCAGATCAAACTCTGCAGCATAAGACTTTTAGAAAAAACCTTTCTACTTCTCTCCTCATCTGTTAATTCCTTTCTCATCAATAATCTATCAGACTTGATCACTCCAGGGTCACAGAGGGATTTTGTTCCATCTGTTGGCAGGACCTCAACACATCACGCCAGTTCTTGTGGATTTACCTGCATCTTGAGTCCAAACCAGACTCAAGATGCAGGTAAATGCTACAGAACTGCACCAACATATCCAGGTGGTTTGGGCTATACTGTTGGTTGCGTGTTGCGGTTAATGTTGGACACAGTCATTATCCACTCGCCCTCATGTCAGTCAAAACTTTATTGAAGTTGGTTGGACGCCAAACACACAGTGAGTTCGACTGTAGCTCCATCTCAGTCTATTTACAGCTCAAAAAAAAAACAGCATAAAATGTCCATCAAACTTCCAAACTGACAACATGTAAAGAAAATAAAGTAGATAATGAAGTAAATATTGGACTTTTGGATCCACAGTGCAAACATTTGGCTACAAAACACTTGGATTATGCTGCAGGAGCTGTTTGGAGAAATTTTATACATTACATTTTATACTGCTTTTAAGTTTTTAGTTACTACTGACCGTACAAAAAACGGGCAAAACAGGTGAATCAGTGTCTCTGTCAGGGGGGTGGGAAGCTCTCCTCAGTTTCAGCCCCATTTCGGATGATAAGACGACATTTCTATGAAAGACTTGGATATAAAAATCTTGCTTAGTGCTGCTTTATATCCTACTATTGCACTCATTGTTAGTTGCCATGGATAGGAAAGGGTGCTAAATGTCTTAAAATGTACTACTACTAATACTACCACCACTACTACTGCTAATAATAATATCATAAACATTGTGTTGGACTTTTCTTTAAAACTTTTTCTTTAAAACAGTTTAAAACAAACGCTCTGAAGAAGGCTCTGTGTGGAAACGTGTAAGCGTTTTTCTATTGTGATGTGAGCCAAATAAATAAGTGAAATGTTAGTATTTTGTCCTCCTTGACTTGGAAATCTGAGATTTTTTCATAGTTTTTGGAACATGCTCTGGATTTTGGGTTTAGCACTCCACTGAGAATCCCATTGTTGAAGCGCAACCTCGTTTTTCCAATTCAGTTTAAAACTTTTATTTGATAAAAGCTAACATCAGAAAAGAAATGAATAGCAAAGGAAAAATAGCTCAAACTTGAATGCAAATCAGTTCATTTGCACCAGCAAACTGGTCCTTGATCCAAATGAAAATGTGTCCTCGCTGCTTCAAAGTGAATCTTTGAGCAGAAAATCACCAGGGAATCACACATGATGAATCCAATTAGCCCATTTTCCTCGACTTATTCCCATATTTCCATTCCTTTGTCCATTCTCTTGGCATTTTATGTCTGTTTTATGTCTGTTTGATTGATGGGAATCATTTGAAGCTGGTCATACTTTATTTTTATTTTTTTTTACTGTGTGCAGCCACAGGTCCATGCTCATTCTCAGGCTGTGCTGTTTGTGTGTGTGTGTGTGTGTGTGAGGGGATTTGATGTGTCCAGATATTGTCTCACACCTTTAAAAACTAAAAATAAAACAGCACACAGGTTATAATACTCCATGTTGTTTAGCAGCCTGGCTCACTACAGATAGGGTGTGCCAGTTTTCACTCACGCTTGAATGACAGTGTGTCACGTAGATAACACTCACAATTGAATTTCTAACCTTTATTTACCCGGGGAGGATTTGCTTTAATTTGATTTCTTTTTTCCAGCAACGCACTGCTGCACATATTCAAACCTGGGAGCCGCCGTCTGCTGCTGCTGCACTTGGAGGTTAAACTTGTAATATGAAACTTCTCTATATTAAAATAACAATGATTAAATAGAATATGTTATACATGATCAGTCTGAGTCTGTCTGTCTGTGTGTTCATGGCTAAATCCTCCTGTTTGCCTGAAATTGGCTTTTCAATGACACTGGAGACGTTACTCACAATTTCAGTTCAGTTTACTTTGCAGCTCAAAGTGCTGGACATAAAATGGAACAGTAAAATAAGTAAAAACAACACATAAACATCCATTTAAAACAGGGAAACAAAGAGAGAGAGATAAACAATGAGGGTAAAATAATAATAGATAAGTAAAATCGTAATACAATAATAAAAATAGAAAATATACAGTACTGTGCAAAAGTCTTAGGCATATGTCAAAGAAATCCATAAAGTGAAGATGCTTTCAGAACTAATGAAAAGTTTCTGAATATCAAAAAATGACAATAAACAGCAGTCTACTGACACACTAATGCGGAAAACAAATAAACATCTAAGACTTCTAAGAAATGTATATTAAAAAATCTAGGGTGCCTAAGACTTTTGCACAGTACTGTACAATAATAAAAGCAAAAAATAATGCTGATTTGAAAAAAAAAAAAAAAAAGTAGACTATAGACGGTATTGAAAGTTAGTGAAGTGTAGTGTCGCTCTCTGCAGGTTTCAGTTACAACACTTGATGGCAGTATTGATTCATCTACATAAAGCAGTGCTGCTTGGTTTCCACGACTCTTGACTTTCTATACAGCCGGAGTCTTTTTGCCATCCATCTCGAACCGGTGGACCAGATCACTGCTTTGCATTTCCCAGTCTGTGCAGCCGGGGTGCAGACTGCATCATTACACCGGGGCTCGTGTTCCTGAGGATGTTCGGCCTAAACGACTATCAGACAAGTCGTTGTTACATAATTGAAGACGCTTCCAGACTTTGTAAGGGCCCGGTGTTGAGTTCCTCCAGACCGCATTGTGACGGATCCTTTTGAGGACTGCGTTCGACCTCGGTGCGTCTTCGCCCTACTTGTGTTAATGAAGACACGGGATCCGAGGCAGCCTCTGTGTCCCTGCTGCTGTTTAAGTCAAGCTGTGCATTTCATTAGGCTGATTGGCCCCGCTGTAATCAGTTTCACCAGACTGCCTTCTGGGATTTTTTCTTCCTTTTTTTTAGGTCTTTTTTTAGACTAAAATGTCAATAACCCTCACTGTCACTTTTGACTGGTATTGACATACAGTCAGTCTTTTTCTCTGCAAAGGGCCGTCTACGGATAAAGAAACCCACATCTTCAAGAATCCTTCAGCCTTCAGCTGTCTTTCTCAACCAGAGCGACTTACAGTGGGTGCAACAGTAGAATAAACCTCACTTCCTAGGTCACCAAAAATTACTCTAAAAATAAAAATAACTAAAAATCAGGAGTCCAAGGCAGAGGTGTGACCAAGACAAGACTCAAGTCTTGAGGCACAAGTCTCAGTTCAAGACCAAGTCAAGTCCATGTCATTAATGTCAAGTCTCAAGTCTAAATGTAGAACAGCAAGTCAACTCAGAACAGTCCAGTATCAATTTAATATCTTAAAGAAAACTAAATATCTAGGACTTTTCAATGCAATATGGTTTTAATAGGATAAAAACTTGGTAAGAGCATCATGAGTTTGATTTCTATAATCAGTTTCAACTTCAATAAATTCAATCATTCCATACAAATTCAGAAAACAGAATTTAAATTCAGACGTCTGCTGGAACAAATCTCAGCACTTTCAATCTGAGTCATTTACACAAACACAAGATCTCAAGTCAAGACTTTAGAAACCTTTTCAAGTCATCAAAGTCAAAGTCAAGTCCCAAGTCACCAGATCCCAAGTCAAGTCAAGGCTCAAGTCTTCTCTTCCTGCATCAAGCCAAACAATAAAAATTGTGACTTGAGTCTCCACCTGTGGTGCAGGTCTGGGGTCTTAGTGCTGGTACATTATTCCTGACACTGCAGAAGGATCATGTACATGTGAGCGAGTACGAGAATAAGAGCTAGGAAGACAAATACAGTAGAAGGATTATTTTAGAGAGGAAGTAGAAGGTGAATCGTTCAGTGGGAGGAGGACGATGTGAGATAAAAGTTTTCAGTTTATGACAGATGATGGAAGTGACTCTGCTGTTTTGACTGGAGCTGGATGGAGATTCCTCCTGCTGCACCCAGACAACTCCCCTGCTGGGTGTTTATGCGTATTTCAATAATTTACAGATATATGTTTTCAAAGTCTTGACAGCTGAATAAACATATTTTGAAACTGTAAAATTATTTATGAGCAAAATGCAGGCCTGCGTGGTTGCAGAGGGGGAAAATGGAACAAAGAATGTATTTCCACCATGAAGTCCTGTATGCTTTAAGAATCTGCGTACATCCATATTTTAAATAGAATGAGAAAACATTGGATTGGCAGCCACAGTATGAATGGACGAGGTGTTTTCCTCCAGGATTAATGTCACTCAAAAACAGCTCAGATAGCAAATATTTGCAGTTTAGAGGAATCGCACTGAAAAAACGTTAAACCAGGAGAGACTTTAACCACCTCATGCAATATGCAATATATATAAGAATATCAATAATTCAAAGACAAATTCAAATTGTATGCAAATGCTATTATAATTCCATAAAGAGCTGATGAAGGCCAGTGTGGGCTGCATGGCTGTTAATCTGCCAGTCTAAGTGCCTTTGTATCTTCCTTACAGCCATAATATGTTTGGTGAATGACGACATCTTACAGCCTCCAGGACTGACGTCATCTAATCTTCCTGGCCCCGTGCACATCGCTCCGCACAGCCGGCGTTTTGGAAACAAAAGGAGCAGAACCGCTGGGTGATCGATGAATGACGTCAGGACCGGGAGACTGACATGCTGCGCGCGCACTAACCACCGGGCGGCGCTGCAGGTTCCCTTTATGGAGCTGGTGGACAGAACTTCATACACGTATGAAGGTCCCATATTACTCAGTTTTCATGATTCAGAATAAGAAGAAGAAGAATGTTCATGATGTTTTGCAAATTAAAAGGGAATTCATTGAATGAATGTGAAGACTAAGAGGTCACAATACTGGACCCTGATTGGCTGACAGCAGCTCATCTAATTCAAATGAGGTAAACCTGCTGAGTGGAGCCTTTCCAGGTCAAATGCTGCAAACTGTCCTGATTGGATGGATATCAGTAATTATTTATTAAGGGAGCCAATCAGGACCAAGTCCAGTTGTGATGTGTTTTTCAGGCCATTAGTCTGAAACTGCCTGGAAAAAAGGCAATAACCTTCAACTTAACCACTTGAACAAAATCTAATTTTACTGTCTACATTAAACATGTTTTATCATATACACATATGTATGTAGAAGAAAATGTGAATTCCACCAATAGGCCCTTTTAATTCATTAGAGAGACACTGGAGCATTGCCATTTACATTTAAACAATATCAAGTGTTCTACATATGTAAATAAATACTAGGATATAAACTCATGAATTACAAAGCAGCCGTGCTCACTTTTTACAACAGAACACCGCTGGTGAAAACAGTGCAACATATTTATAAAGATGAGATCTTTTGAAAGAAAAGGAAAAATCGTTCATGTTTTCTCAGAACCTCCATGCTCATAACATGATTTGCATTACAAGTGTGAAAATGGTGTGGAAACAAATTTAATTGGTTAAATGTGTAATTGTAGAGACTTTCCAGAGTTTTATTAGTAAGAAAGCAGGCGGACTGAGGTCGGTGCTGCAGGAGGCGGTCACTGCTTCATGCACTCCACAAAGAATTCGTTGCAGGCGACCGTCATCGCAGCGACCAGAACGACAAACTCCTGGAAGTCCACCTGTCCGTCCTGGTTCTCATCCAGGTCCTTCATAATCCGCTCCACCACCAGCGGGTCCTTGCTGGCCTGAGAGAGAAACATCACAGTGAAAATTGAATCAGAAGAGAAATGTCACCGTTTCAGCGCTCCTTTGATCAAATTCAAATGGAGTGTTAACTGAGTTAACCTTAAACATCTGAGGTTTTCAAGAGTGCATTTCTACACATTGGATACAGTATCCAACTGACAAAGCCATTGTCAAAAATGCTACCAACCATAATATGATATGATGAGTTTTATTGATCCGAGGGGAAATTGGGTCATTGCAGCAGAACAGGATACAGTTAAGAGTGTATTTAATGCTTTACACTGGATACAGATGGCAGATATGATGAAAGGGATTTGCTAGTCTCTTAAATACCAAATGCTGTGAATGACATGCAAATTAAAAGGCTGTGGGATGCATTACCCCTCTTCCCACAGTGCGAGTGGAAACTAGCTCTAGCAGCTCAGCTTGCTGAATGGCTCTGAGGGGGGTGCTTTCATTTTTGTACAACATGGCTGCCCCCCGTCAAATGATGCATTAAGAGAGAACTGATTTTCAGCTCTTCTCAGAGTTTAAGGTATCTGTGGCTGTATTAGAGAGGAATGATATCTAAAAAAAGAAACCCTTGCTGCTCCAGCAAGGGAGCACTAATTACTCCCAGTGAACTCTGAAATTGGCTAAAGTGAAGCTGAAGAAAATGAAAGTGCTTAGTGTCGTGTGCAGTTTATCCTGCACCAGGTGATGTGCAGGGAGGGACTGGGGGTTTTGGACTGGAGGAACACTCACTGCCACGAAGTCTTCCAGCTCCCCCTGCAGAAGGTTCTTCAGCTCCGGTTTGCTCAGCTTGTACTTGTCTCCTTCCTTTGAAGAATAGGAGTGGAACACCTTGATGAGGCTTTCCATCGCCTGTTCCAGCTGGGAACCCATGTTTCAGTCCTACAGTGAATGCCTGGGATAAATTCAAGAGAAGCAACAACCACACAGGCTTCTTTAACAGAATAGAAAGTCACAACAAAATGGCATTTTGATGGCATCATGTTCCCGTATTCAACACATTCCTGGTTGAAAGGATGTTGGGGCTCCAAAAATTAAAGGCCAAAAATAAATAAATAAATAACCCTTGTACCATGTTGCCACTTGTGTCACTTTGAAGTTGAAGGTTTTGTTTGGTTTTTATGTTCGCCTACTGGTACGCCATGAAGTAACCACAAAATATAGCCTAGTTTTCCAAGAAGTAAAAGTAACAGGATTTTAAATATAAAATGCAAGAAAATAAAAATATTGTAACGTTTTTGCCATTCATCGTTAAATATGTTCATTACAGTTAAAACACACTCCTGCTGCTCCAATGTGGAGTTTAATCTCAATTATTTGTCATGATCTTTTCATGATTTATGATCTCACACAATTCATCACTCACATCTTGCCCTTGTGATGTCTGTTGTGGTAAACTTTAGGTTAAGGGCACGGCGGTGGGTCGGGAACTATTGAGTTAAAACAGTTTAAATATCTAAGCTCACCGCCGCCCTTCACTAACAGATATGTGAGACGCTGCTGCAGGGGGGAGAGTCGTTTCACCTCCAACTCCTGTCCCACAGCAGGACAAAAGACGGACCCCCTGCAGGGCGCGTGGCACCGCTATTGGTTGCAGATAAAACAGGATTTTGGAGCATGGCATGCATTGCGTTACATAAACGACCTGATGCCTCCACACTTCGGATTAACTCTCCACAAAGCCGCGTGTCTCTCATCATACAGACTGTTTGGCATCGGCAGGTTGATCATTCTTATCCCTAACGGAGAGACATGCTCCCATCTATAATGCACGGCTGGTCTATTGTGTGTGCGTGCGTGCGTGTGTGCGCGTGCAAGGAGATGAGCGCAGCTATTAAATAACTGAAGCTCTGGAGAGTTTCCCGGCTTCATGTTTGGTGCAATTTATGATCCGTCAGGTCTGTGAATGATGCCGAGCCACATTCCACATTCTTAGTTCGGATGTTTGTCGTTAATCATTGATTCCCGTCATGATCAGTGAGCCAATTAAGAGGCTTTGAATGTCATCTCCTAAGGCGACGCAGCTATTAATTAACTTAGCTTCTGAGGCTCAGGCGTCATGTTCTCACATTTTAAAAACAGGCTTTATGGGCTCTACACCAACCCGCTAACTGACCACATCTCAAAAAAATGCAACTGATACTTAATTAACTTGTAGCGTTAAGGGAAAAACGCCATAGCATTATTTTTTTTTCAATTTGCCACCAATGCACCTTCATCTGCAGATCTGACCGCTCTAATCTCTAGTTTTTAGACTGAATATAAAGTTTCAAATTAAGGAAACAGAATGTACAAAACAGGACTGCTGTCAGAACTCACCTCCCTGCTGCCGCTAACAAATGCTGGTGGAAGAAATGGCTTCAGCCTTCATCTCATCAGTTATATGGCCCCGCTCACCTGGGCGAATTAAATCAAAACCAGGCGCCTCCCTCCGGACAGCGGCTGCAGGTGAGTCACCGCCATGTAAGGACATGCTGGGAGTTTAGTAGCCTACAGCTGGGTTGGACTGAGAATGCATTCAAATTCACATCATGTCAGGTCACCCAGCTGTAAAGAAACAGAATGTGAATTGAATTGGAATGACCGGAAATATAATTGAATTCCATTAAATTCCATGAAAAGACAGTTAAACAAATCAAATACATTCAATCATAATGTAGCCTATGTATTATGTTCTGCATCAAATACCACCTGAAAGGTTCCTTTAACAACTTCTCATGTGGTAAGAAAAAACAAAAAAACATGGATTTTGTTGAATTAAATTCAATTCAATTCCAGTTCTGTTTCCTGTAGGTTTTTTCAAATTCCAATTCCAATTCCTCAGGTGAATTGGAATTGATGACATCATTCATGAATTGACCCCAACCCAGTTAAATTTAGCCATCAACCCACCTGTTATTCAAACAGGAGCTTGGCTGTGTGGTTTTTGTGTGACACTTTACGCTGGAAAATGAAATGAACCTTCAACAAAATTCACAAACCTAACTCTGTTTTTGAGATAAGATATTTAGTTATCTTGTATTTTAGGCAACAACTACACATAGTAACATAGGGTTAGGGTTAGGTCGAAAATTAGATTCTAAACAAATTCTAGTCCTTTCTTGGAGAAAAAAAGGGCCTGCTGTTACTGACCTCTGACCCCTCTGGTGAACTGTGTGTTTCAGAGGGATTTGCCGAAAAAAAACAACATCCTAATCACAGTAAAATGGTGTGTATTATATGGCAAGTGAAACTCTAAAATTCATCCTGAAAACTTGTATCATGCTCTGAACAAAGTGATGCATTTGATTCCCAGAAGTGTCATTCCCTTTTTTATTGTGTTAACCTGTAAGCCTGTCAGCCTTTCACAGACAAATAATACAGAAGATAGGCTGAAGCACTGTGTTTGCTGCCCATGTTCATTTTACTAGGTGTACCTCATGCTTTTATGCTACATTATTTACAAGGAAGGGGAAGATTGTGCCTGTATGATAATGCAACTGGAATGGCAATAAAACTGAAGTGCAGGTCTTCTATGTGCTGAGTGTGAACCATAAGGGTTAATTTACATTGGTATCTCCAGCTGGCCAGGACGCAGGCCTGGTGGATATTTGCATGCTGCCAGTTTTATGTTTCCCATGGAGCCTCATTTCCCTACCAAGATTAGGAAAGGCCTGAAACAAACCAACCAGAGAGCACATTATTCATCGAACGACGCTGCAAGTCACACTTAATAAGTCACACTGCTGCATAGATCATTTGGTAAAGCTTGGTTTGCATTCCAGCCACCCATGCTAAAAGTATATATGCACTCATGTACAGTGTTATGTATCTTAAAACCTTGGTTTTCTTGAAACCAGTAAAAAAAAGTCTTTCAGTGGGGTGAAATAAATTCCCTTGTTGCCAATGGAAATTGACTTTTTTCAGGAATGTTCTTAAATGGAGTGACATTATCTTTATACTGAATGATGTGCCTTACCTCATTGGCATTGGATTGTTTCTTTTGCTTCAAGAAAACAAACATTTAAGAGGAAATACTAGATTTAGTTTTAGATGACAGCTTGACAGTTTTTGCAGTGCACAGCAGCATCAATGTCGCATAAAGCGCCTGATGGGACTTTGTTGTGGTGTTTCTCTGGGTGTGGACCTGGTGACCTGGAAAAAGAACACTCACCTTTCCCTTTTGTGTGGGAAACCAAAGCTACCATCTCTGATTACTTGACAGACCAGTGTTAAGAACAACTACAGAAATCCACAAGAATCATCGAACACGATCATGAGCAAAAGTTATACATTTATTTAGTGACACAATAAAAAATCAATAGTAAAAAAAAAGTAATAATGGATTTCAAATGTCCAGCATTTTGGAGTTATTACAGCAGAGGCTCATACTTTTAAGCTGCGTGATGATGTAAAAGACATAGAGCAGGAATTACAGAAGGTATCGAGTGTAAAAACAGATCTAAGCCTGTTGAACATCAAAAGTAAACAAACTGTGCATCACATTATCAGGTACATAATACTTTCCAAAAGTTTGAGATGTCTGAATTCGGTTAAAATGACATTCTATATGTTCTGTGCCAACATACATCATATTCAGAAAATGCATTTGATGACATTGCATAACGCATCTCACATACAGGGAGGACTTGTGCAGCTTGTTTAATCATAAACAGACTAAACACATTTAACCCTTATAGATTCATGCCAGATTGTTTTTCCTGCTATGAAACATCGGCACCTACTGTGTGGTGTCATGTTTATCATCTGCCAATTCTGTAATAGAAATAAAATACCCTCTCTTCTAAAAACAAGGATGAGTACTCTCTCTTTCTCTTTCTCTCTCTCTCTCTCTCTCTCTCTGTCTCTCTCTCTCTCTCTCTCTCTCTCTCTCTTTCTCTCTGACACACACACACACACACACACACTCACTCACTCACTCACTCACTCACTCACGGGTAATGAAGACATCAACCAGAAAATGTTGAAGCATTGGAGGGTGTCATCTACTGGCCACTGGCAAACTGTGCCATACACATGTAAACAGACAGATGATTTCACAGTCACTTTTTTCCATTCAACTATGAATGCTTGAAATAAATGAAATAATAAAAAAATAAAAAAGTAACAAAAAATGTACAAAATGTACAAAAAACATATTACCCGTCATGGGACAAGTTATTTACAATAACAGTGTGACAGTATTTCCAAATTGGAAGGAAACCAGTGCTGCTTTCCACTCCAAACTATAAACCTTCCTTTCAAGTGGTGAATCCATACTACTGATATATGCATATCCACACACAGTCTGACAAAACTTGACCACAAGTATTTCAAAAATGTACTAAATGTTTTGAAAAAATATATTACCTATCATGGGCCATTAAAGGAATACACCAAGTTTTGGAGGATTGGCCCATTGGTCAATTTACCCGTTGAGTGATGACAACATAAGATACCAAAATAATCCTTGTGTCCCCGGTAGATCATTGGCTCCGGTGCTCCATGCGAACACTTTAGCATAAACTATGTTGACTGATCGTATGTGACAAGCAAAGTAAGAAAAAAAATAAGAAGACCGAACTTTCAGTAATAAAAAGTTCTTAGTGGTTTTTACAATATGCCGCTGGATTTTAAAGATAAAACATATAGCATATAGCTGATGTAGCCAGGGTTATTTTTGTAACTATGATGAGTAACGTATTCATTAGCTGCACAAGGATTTTTTAGCTGTACACAGTCTGCCACAGCCTGGCACCTTCACTTCCTATGGAAACAAGACAAGTCACACCAAGAAAGTATTCCCTGGCACTTCAGCACAGTACATTGTTTTTGTATCATACTTATAAATGTTACCAATCTCCTACACCAAGCCACCAGACTCGACCGCATATCATTTAAGATTACTTAGCATGTAGTTTTAGAGCTTCTCCAAATACTCATTTTCTCACTTGAGATAATGTTAGTGGCCTGCTATCACTCAACATAGAGAATGCTAAACTGTTAGCATAGAGCATCAGACTGAACAATCTACTGGGGAGCAATTGATGATTTTGATGTTTGTGTTATCATTGCTTAACAGGTAAGTTGACCAATGGGCCAGATCCCCCAAAAACTCAATGGCTTCCTTTAAAGTCTTGGGAATATGTAGCTTGTTTGCCCTTTGACTTGGCCAAGTACATCCTACAGCATGTGTTGGCTCATTTGTGATCTCATACCTCTCACAGCCAAGAATGTAATGGAGCACGGTCCCATCACAATGTGGCACCTGTCACCACATCTTCCTGGCACCTGGCTTGTTATCCAGAGTGCGACATGGGAGATCTCATTTGAGCCGTTGAGTTTGCGGCCTTTCAGCGCCTGTCAGCGGGACGCCCGGCCTGAGACTCTCAGAGGGACTGAGGAGCGGAGGGCAGCAACTCGGCGCTCGGGGATAACATGACAGAATGCAGTGGGCGGTGCAGGGATCATGTTATTCTCTATCATCATAATGAGACGTTGGCTTTTGCTCCCAGCTTGGCAAACCCCACAGAACAGACAAGAGGTTAAACTGAGGTCAGGCCTTCACCGGGTGTTGAAGGATTCAAAGGAATCATACAATCATAGGAAAATATATTTTTCTCCTTTTAGTCAAACTACTACAGGGATTGGTCTCTGATTGGACACCTCGTCATTATTCCTCTTGATATCCTCTTTCTGGAATTCTGCTTCTCTGTCTACATTAGCCTGTGGTATTTGTGGCCTCCCGTCCTCCGGGGGGAGCTCTATCACAGATACAGCGCCTACTGAAGAGGCTCTGCTCTTGGCACTGTACGTCCTCTCTCTTGTCGGGCTTGGCTTGCCCAGAACGCTCTTCAGCTGTGCCCAGAAAAATGCCTGCTGCTTGTCCTGCTGAGGCCACTCCAGATAAGTCTTGGTACTCAGCATCTTCTTCAGCTTGCAGTATTTGCTGGGCAGCGAGCTGGGGTCAATGGGCTCCTTCACCACCAGGATGACATCGCTGAAGGTCTTCCCCATGGCTCTTTGCTGGGCGAAGTACAGCTCATAGTTGCACCACTCACTGTTCACAAAGTGGCGTGAGAGGACAAAGATTACCTGATGGAGGGGAAAAAAAGAAACATTTAGGTTGCATTTCTAACGTGATATTTATCAGTACACAGGATCTGATGTAACTATGGGATGTGCTAGTTAGGGTGACCACTCACGTAAGTGGCATGCCTTGGATGTTAGAGGTAAGGGTGTTAGGGGAATTTAAAAACTGACTTTGTGGAAGAAATTATATTATATACACCAGAAACAACAGGACAAAGTACCTAAGTTTGCTAAACAAAGGACAAAAGATGTAAGTTCAATTAAATATTTGCCCAAAATGTACTCTGAACATGCAGCCAATATGTTTTCACATAGCTAAATAAAGCATCATGCATTTTTGTTTTCTTTTTTGGAAGTCTTTCTGGAAATCTAGTGTGTTCCATGTAATAATATATTCTAGCATGTACATATTCTTGTGAAGTAGCACATTTAATATTAATTAAACTACACGTCGGTACCTTGCGGCTACTTTCAATGTTCTCAATGATGTTATCGATGATCCACTTTCCTGGCATGAAATCCCTCTCATGAATACAGAGGCGATAGGGGTTCCTGTTGTTCTCCAAGGAGGGCAAGAGCTGGTCCCTCACCCAGTCTGCATCAGAGTGGCTGTAGGAAATGAAGGCGTGATAAGCAAAAACCCCTGATTCCCCCGCCGCTTTTTCCTTGTGAGCTCTGTATTTGGCCCTGACGATCTGATACGTGGCTTTGGTGTACCACGGAACATCGAATATATAGCAAATTACCATCAGTATCAAGATCACCGCTGCAGTGGTGGCGACACAGATGATGATGACTAGTCTGATATCACACGCCACGTGACCTGGGAGGTAATTGGATATGACTGTGTTGAGCAAGGCTTCTGGGTGGTAACACCTGTAGTTCTCAGGCCAGTCGGTGAGGTTGACCTTCCCTTTGGACGTTGTGTCCTGGATAAACGCATGGAGTTCACAGGTGCAGTGGTAAGGGTTGTTCCCTGCCATCAGGCGGGACAGTTGAGGCATGTCCTGGAAGGATTCCATGCTAATGAGACCAAACGAATTCCCATCCAGAGCCAGCGACTGCAGTGATGGACTTTTCCAGCGAGAGGGGATGAACTTGATTTTATTCCCACTGAGCAACAGCTCTTTGAGGTTAGTGGTTTTCTCAAAGTAAGTCATGTCCAGCTGGTCCAGTTCGCAGTAGGAGAGGTCGAGGTAGTGCACTGTGGTGGGCAGACAATGCAGGGCTTCACTCACAAATTGGTTGTGGTGAGCAATAACCCGAGTAATGTTTTGTTCCCAGACACAGTCCCGACTCTCTTCAGCAGAGCCAAGCTTGTTGTTGCTAAAATCAATCATCTGCAGCTGCTGGAACTCCCTAGTTAGAGATGACAAGTCTTTCAAGCTGGACAGCTCATTGGTGCTCAAGTCGAAGGAGCGGAGACTTTGCATGGTGCCCTTGTAATCACACCGTTGGTTGAAGATGAATGAACTCTCCAGTCGATTATTGGAGACATCCATAAGCTCCACACCTCCCATCTCAACCCAGGCATCGCAAGGCACCGAGTTGAAGTACACATACCGAATCGACAGCTCTCGGATTTTGTTGAACCAGGTGAAGCGCCAGTCAAATCGCAGAATATCAGGATTGCTGATATACCTGCAAGAAATGGAAATATTTAGTGTTCTAAACTGCACAGGAAAAACAAATACTCTGTGCTCAAATACCCAGTATAAACTTACATACAACTTCATATTTACTTTCTACTGAACCTTAATTGTAAAAAATAAAACAAAATGAATGTATATACAGGAAGTGCATTGTGAGAATTCATGGGGGGATTGTAAGCCTATAATCCTATCAGCCTATAAATATATATAAAGAGTTTCATTCCAAAATGAGATATCCACCATTTGAAAACATTTGACACCTCCTCTAACAAAATGATGGCATTAAAGTAAAGTCCATTATACGTAATTATTGAGGTTAGGAGTCATCTGAAGTCCTTTACTTACAAAACAGTTACATTTTTGAGGATAGAATCATCTGTGAATTTGAAATATTTTGAAATTTAGGAAGCAACATTTTCCAAAATGGATATGTAGCGTTTTGGAATGAAACCTTTCATATGCACTGTTCTTACATTATAATCATATCAGAAAATTGGTCCACAAAGCATGCATAATGCCTACTACATAATACATATGGCCTGCTACATAATGCTTTAAGAGCAACATTTCAAGTAATGTGTTACCATTTCCTACATTTTAAACTGTTGCATGATGCCCAAAGACTGGAAGATACATACCAAAGATCCAATTTATCCAGCTCTAGGTTTGTTATGCTGGAACCTTCTCCACTATCAACAAACGTGGGTGAACGGGCAAAGTCGATGTACTGAAGTCTCACCCTTTTGATAGGGGCGACTTGTAAATTCATCAAAGCCATCCTCAGGAGATTCTCATTGAATTTACCTCGGTGAAAGATGACCTGATAGGCTGTAACATCTTTTAAACCCTGGAAAATGTCTTCCTCTCCCATGTAGTACGTGAACTCGAAGAGGTTGCGGAACTGGATGACGCTGAAGGTCTTGTTGGCGAGGTCACGTAGCATTTGAAGGAGAGTGTTTGGTTGTTGATCTATGGCCATATCAAAGCCCATCTGCCTTGTCTGAATATCCTCCAAACTACCGGGCTCATAGTAACTTAGATTGGAAGAACACTTGATAGCAAAACCCTCTAACTGAATGTTCCTCAAGGCCTGGAAGTCTCCTTTCTTTAGACCCATCACCAGAGGGCCGCCCATGGATAGAACCTGGAGTCTGACAAATTTGGAGAAGCCATCAGCCAAAGTAGCGTGTTTGTACAGGTTATTGGACATGTAGAGCTCATTTAGGTTCAAGAGCGGGCTCAGAGCTGTGGCAGGAATTTCCTGCAGGGAGTTGTTGAAGAGATTAAGATACTTCAGGAGTGGGTTGTACTTAAAGGCGTCATCGTCAATGTGGGAAACATTATTGAACTGCAGTTTAAGGATGCGAAGCCGAGGGAGGCGGAGGAAGTCATTGGCAAGGACAGCTTGAAGTTTGTTGTAGGAGAGATCTATGTCTTCCAGGGTGGATGGAAGTCGCCTCCATGGAACATGATCAAGTTGTCTTCCAAGGCAGTCTGCAGAACGGCCAAAGTTGTAGATGCGACAAGGTCCTACTTCAGTGTTTGTGGTGGGAGACGAAGATGGTGATGTCGGAGTCGGTGATGTGGATGTGAGCGCTCCAAGAAGGAGAACACTGAAACTCATCAGTTTCCAAATCATGATGATAGACCTGTAAAGGAATAAGAGAGGGAGAAATTAAAAGCTGCTGTTGTCTTCTATATTTGGATGCATGATTGCAACATTGAGAGAGTGGAAGGACATTGACCCACGTTTTTTCTGCCAAAGCAAACAAGTGACACGGTTATCGGTTAAATTACCTAATTCCACTAAAGTTCCTTTAATACCTATACCAGTAAATGTTACCTATACCAGTAAAGTTTGTAGGGCAGCAGAAGACGTGGATGTTCATAAATTAATGGCAGAGAGTGGGACTCAGTATGTGTGAGTCAATGTGGCATATAGCCTATAGGCAAGAGGTGTGGCAGCCAAAGACGCTCTCTAGAGGCCATTTCATGAAGCGTTGATGACTGACTGACTGACTGCCTCCCTGTCTGACTTGAACATGCCTCTTGATGCCCTCAGCTGTACCATGGGAAAAAGAGTGATTACTGACAGAAACACCTGGTGACTGACCAGTGGAGCCACAGGAACTTCTGTTCACACTGTTAGATTAACCCTCCTATTATGTTAAAATAAACAGACATCTTTTATGTTTGGGATCAAAATGACCCCAGCAATTTAAACCTACAAAAAAATATTGTAATTGAAAGTGTTACCCAAGTTTACACTTCAGAACATCAGCAAGTAACACATACAGTAGCAGTTAGTCAATAATGGAAAAAAACACCAATAAAAAGTAAATTAGTCACCAAAATAGTCTTTCAAAGAGCTGTGACAGGACCTCATTGGCAGAAACATTTCATAAATAAAAACTGTAGATAAAACTGTGCATCTTATGTTAGGGCCCTGAAGCATGGGAATGTTTTTTAAGGATCAAAAATTGCGTGGGAAAGTTCCCTTAGTTATCAGTCAAAAGACAAAGAGAAAAAAATATGTGTAAAACACCGGCGTTGTCATGAAATTATAGGAAAAGTCACCGAGTATCAAGCTGAAAAAATAATGTTAATCCTGTTTTTAGAGACATTAAATGCTGAATGGGGTAAAATTGACCCCAAACATAATAGGAGGGTTAAGGGAAGCAGAGTCTTTCCTTCTACTTTCCTATTCCTATTTGCTCCATGATCACTTGATCCATTTTTATTCTTTCTTACTTACACACACACACACACACACACACTATCTCTCTCTTTCTCTATCTTTCTCTCTAAACCCCTCTCAATTCAATCATAAATAAATAGCTGATGCAATGTCTTGATTTCAACTGTCATTGCTTCAAGTGAAAGTTAGCTCTTCCAACGGCTGACGAAACAGAGGATGTGCAAATCTTTAAATTGCATCATTGCTGCCAAGAAAAACAGATTATGAAAGATGTAACCATACAAACCATCAGTTCTCTTAATTCCAGTAAAATGCACAAGCATTTTTGCCTGAACAAAAGAGTGTAAACTCACACTGCTCAGGTCAGATAAAGAAACTAAAGAAGCTAAAAATAACTTTCACAGAGAAAACAGAGACAAGAAATCAAGATGACTCATGATGAGGCATTGATGAAAAATATCAGAAGACATGTTAATGTCTCTAAGTATTTAGATGTATTGAGAAATACAGTATGTGTGTTAAATTACAATTAAAATATAGAGGAGGATGTGCTTTTGCAGAATAAAGTGAGCTCTGATCAGATTCAGAACTACTTTATTCACCTAATGCAACACATTTTTCCTAGTGGCATCAGTGCAGAGACATATAAACAACTTACACAAATCATTACATTACATTACATTACGCATCATTTGCGCTTTTGTCCAAAGCGACTTACAAATTACAAATGCATCACATACAGACACATATGTTTCTCATACAGTGCAAAGGGGCCATGCAAGACATATGAAAGACCACAGAGTACACACATTCAGCATTCAGTCATCATGTGCACTCAGGCAGCAGAAGTACCAGTGAAACAGACATCGACCTCATCCATACAAATCAAAAGACATGAAAATGCCCCCTGCAGCCAGGCTGCTCTCTCACCGGTCCCTTCTCTATTCTGTTGTAGAGTACTTACAACACACTGCACAGTACTTACCGTCTCAGCACTAGTTTCCTGCTTAAGTCTTTCAGATCGTCACTCCTCGACCTTTATTTATATTGCTGGTCCAAGGCTACACACTGTTTTGGCCCTCACGTGGAGGATCTGACAAGCTTTATAACCATGTTAAACAAACACTGGAAGTTGTAGCCAGTCCAGAAGTGACGCGACTTGAGTAAATATTTATGTCTTTGCGGATATGGATAGCACAGAAATATGTTGTTTCCCTATTTATCATTTTATAGATCATTATACTAGATTACTTATACTGGATTAGTCTGTAACAGCTTGGCAAATGGCCTGAATATGCCAATATGTCATCTAGTAAGATGAGGATCAATAAACACTATTGATTGTTGAAATGGTAGCTAAATTAAAATCACTTAACTCCCAGTTGCTCAGCAGTGAGAAGACTGTGGTTGAACTGAGCAGCTTTCGAGCAGGAATGTGTGTAATGTTAAGAACAGTGCTGAAACTTTGAAAAACGGAAAAAGGAAATCAATTTATTATGGTGACATTTCAGAAACTGTCAAATCTGATAAGATATTTTGCACAGTGTCTTTCTCTCCTTCCTTATCTGCTAAAATATAGTTTCTATTAACTGCTAAAATTCTCAACCCTCTTGAGCAATAAGGAATAAGAAAAATTGTATCACGGTTTAAGTATGACACATCTGTTCCCATCCTCACAGGTGTTTATCTGATATTTAGCCAAAAACTCCCCAGTCATCTTAGGTCAACAGCTATCTGAGTGACTCACTGCTCACAGGCTCCTTTAGATAAATACAGCAAATGAAAGATTGTATCCTTTGAATCATTAATTTCTCCTTGTGTTTATGTAGGCGGTTGGCCATAAATGTATCTTGCTTCCTTGTCCTATAAACATTGACTGGCCAAGAAACAGCAGCCTGCAGTGATGCTGCTTCACGGCGGAGAACAGAGATATTCATCAGCTATCTAATCTGGTCAACACTAAACAGCTGTTCCTGGAAATTCACAATAGGTTAGATGAACATCAATAATATTGACTTAGTGGAATGCCTCACACACATAAAGGCACTATTATAAAATGATGCTGCAATATGACTTTGTGATAATCAAGCTTTAGCCATCAATACAATTCTTTCTCAGACCTTTTTTTTTTTTTTTTACAATTGCATTCATATTTAAGGGCTTTAGCTGATGCTGTTAACCAGAGCGACTGAGAAAGAGCGAGCAGATAGCAGTTCACAGTGTCTTGCTCATGGACAGGGCTTTGACAGCAACACTGGCTGTTGATGGACACTTTGGCTTTTGCGGTGATTGAACCTGTGACCTTTTGGCTGCAGGATGCCTCTCTCTCTCTCTAACTAGCAAGCCTCAGCAAGCCTTCCACTACAAGTAAGTGCATCAAACTCCTAAGACATAAAAGTCAGAGAAAGTGTGTAACTTCCTTTGCAGCCTTTTCTCTTTTTACAAACAGTCTGGTCGCAAGTGTAAAAAGAGCTGCCTCAGGCGAATTCCATTCCCTAACCTACATACATCCAGAGCTTTGAGTTCATGAACTCTCGCTGGTTTGACATTAACCTGCTAGGTAATGAATTTCTGTGTCAATAACTGATGTAGAGAATTGAGTAGGTGAGTCACAAATAATTTATGTGCAACCTTCCGTTTTTACAGCCTATGCGTGTTGAAGCTATCCTTATCTATGAAAGGAATGCGCACAATTATGCTAGCAAAGCTGTGGTCTATGCTGTATTTTGTCTTGAATGTTTATTCTCCTTAGCTTCAGAGCTGACCAGTGAGGAATGGTGCAGTCAATTCAATTCAATTCAATTCACAGCTATGTTTATAGTTTTTATTTTTTTGTTTTTTAGGTTATAAACCCTTAAACCCTGACTCAAAATAATTTCCTTAAACACCTACGCATGCAGCACATTCTCTATATATACAAAATATATAGCTTTTTTCCCCAGTCAACATTTTCCCTATACGGAGGTTGGCTCATGGCCAGTTTCATATGGCACAACCAGGAAGACAACTGGAAAGCCCCCAAGAGCACGTGAAGAGGGAAAATATTTGTCTTCTCTGCACGCTAGAGATTGCTTTTACAAACCTTGCCATGTTTTGAAATCAATAGACTCACATGATCTGTTAACAATGACTTTGTCAGCTCAGGTCATCATCCTTAATGCCTAGTGAAAACACACAGAACCAGTATCTCTGCAATAACCTTCCCAGCGGAGGGGGAATTTTACATTGTTGATCATTGGACCCTATTCAGTACCGTCGGAGTTGCAATAAAAGGATGTAAATTGAAACTTAATCCCCGTGAGGCGATCATGTCCTGCCAAAGAGTAAACTGAGTATAACTGGAAATGTTTCAGTATGACAATACTCATTGTCTCAAGTCTCATTGTTTAAGAATGCACACGTGAGAAAGAACCCCAAAGAGTATAGTTCTTATTATTTACAGTGGTAGCAGCTGTAGAAGTCCCCCCCCCATCCATTTACCATGCATCTATCCTGCATAAGTACTGCAGACGTTATGCAGTAGAACCAAACAAGGATGCTGTTAAAGAACACTCCTAAATTTCTCAACCAACTAATTAGCATTTGAGTCCTTTACCTCCAGCAGCAAAAACAGGATGCCGTTTAAGAACACTCCGAAATTTCTCAACCAACTAATTAGCATTCCAGTCCTTTACCTCCAGCAGCAAAAACAGAACAAGACTTGATTTTTGCAAACACTTTCTCTTGGAGACGGAGCAATTGCACTGCAGCAGTAGCTCTGCAAGCATGCAGTAAGAAGAGGGACTTCTACAATGGAAAATCAAGTTTAGCCGTCACATAGTGTCAAATAATAAATACATTTCAGAGTGAAAAAATGTCTTCAATTCTATAAATCACTGCTAACTAGAAGGCACACAGTAGAGCACAAACCTCCATCAACGCTGAGCAATTCTCCAACTTGCAAAGCTGCAGCTTCTGTAACAGTTTATTTATTGTCTTCCGGTTGATTTTGAGACAAAATAGCATGTGAAGGCAACGCTGTTTAGAAGCCAACATGGAAGTCCCTGATGTTGGACTTTCTCACCAGCACATGAACGCAGCATAATAGTTAAAAAATGAAAATTGTCTAATGGCAGAAATCCCAGATCCGGATCACCACAAAAATCGAATCAACCTTGGTCCAAAGATGATCTGTCCAATAGATTTCATCTAAATTTTGGCTAACAGGCAGACAGACAGACAGTTTCATACTGTCAGGTGAATTTGCAGGCGCCTAGTCCTGCAGTAAATTAGCAATCAGATTATGAAAGAAATAATAAATTGCTTTGTCATTGATTAAACCACAATATCTCTCTGATATGCTGTGGTTTGCGTCATCCAGTGAACTCAATGCTCTATTATTGCATCTGATATTTACCTAATAGTCAATTGGTGGCAAACATCACTTTTCATTGACGTGTTGGCATTATGCCCTAAGCCCATACAATACATGAATAGTCTGACAGCAGACTTGTTTCACTGATGAATGTTCGTTGCTTTTTGGTTTAATGATGCTCCTTGTTACATACAAACACAGCTGCAATGCTCAAGTTGTGAACATTCGGCTCCCAGGTCATCTGTCCATCTGCTGCAGCTGTAGAGTGTTTGTTCATGTCCCTGATGATACCTAATATGATTGGGACATTGCTGCCATACTACAAAGTGCAGTAACTAACCTTTTTTTTAATTAGCTGCTAAAGCTACACTAAGCAAGATTTTAATTTAAAAAATACACCTGTCATCAGTCTAAATCACAAATTGGGGCTGCAGCAGAGACAAGCCTCCCATCCCCACTAATTGAGACCCAGTAGATTTGCCCAAAGTATTTTCAGGTGTTCAAAGGAAGCTAATATTATGAATCCTAGCACTTTTGCTACTAACAGAATTTGACTGAACTTAATACTAGCCTATAGCTATATGGATATTGGAAAATTTGAATTATTGATATTTATAGATTTTTTTTATTATAGAGTTCTCTCTTTGCCATTCAAGTTTGCATAGCTAACTTGCATTCTAAAAAAAAACATGGTTCTTTAGCTCCGACTGTTGAGATTCAATTCAACCAATGAGATTATTTCTGCCTCCACAGTAGCTCTGCCTGTGAGAAATATTTATATTTAGTAAAACCCCAAACTGCAGCCAATCTGCTGTTGACCACAGCTGCCTCTCATGTTTGATGGCTTCATTAACTTCCCACTGTCCACTCTGATGCCAGTGATGCCTTCAGAGAACGAGATACAAATAATGTTCCTCTTTACATTTCCCCTGTTGGGCAGATTGCATAAGACTTCTTACTGTCTGAGCGGTTGTGAAACACAGCCTGAATGGGCAGTGATGACTAATAACTGAGTGATGAATCACAGTCTGATCTCTGTTTACGTCGGTTTATACAATACTGGTGGCATACCCATGACCCAAACCAGAATCACTTAATGACCCATTTTACTCATCACATCACAATCATCATAAGTATTATCAATAGTGTCATATTAGTGTGATAAACTAATCAACGCTAACACTTTGATGCACTATTCAGCATCAATAGCTTCCTGGCTCTTCAGCTACTTTCAAAAGACAAACAGCATAACAGGTTTATACAAAAAGCAGGTCTTTATATTCAAGTGTATATTGTCACACAGAATACAAACTTTGAAATAGACATGGAAACAAACTTTCAGAACTCACCCAAAGCGTCTCTGATGAGAGATGAGACCTTTTCACAACACACTTTTAACGTGTTTCATCACTGACTGTCGCACTGTGGCAAGTGACTGAAGACTGGATGGATTTTCAGCTGTTATTTTCCACTCTCCCTCTCTCTCTCTCTCTCTCTCTCTCTCTCTGTGTGTGTGTGTGTGTAGCCTACTGCTCAGGCATGTAGAAAGTGTCCAGCCTCCAAACCTACCATGCCACTGTTTTGTTTTTTTTGGCTGCCTTGTCAGAAAATAACTTCCAGGCAAAAGAGAGGGAAACAGGTTCACTACCTTCTAAAAATTAAATTGTTTGACAATATTATAGCCAATATTTAACCCCATGAGACATGACATTACAGTAAAAAGAAACAAAAAGGCCTGATAAGACGAGACGATAGATGGTCAACACAACGCAAATGGTTTATTTTCAGTTATGCTCTGATTGCCATTTGACAATCTTTAATTTATGAATCCATCCTTAATGAAGAAAGATATGACATCTGCAAACAATTACATCTCACAGTGGAATATGGTTTCATTCGTTTTTTTTGGCTTATAGTTTAAGATAGATTTGTGGTGTGTGTGTGTGTGGATCAGAGCACGAGAGTGGTCACTGGGAGGTTTTCTGTGTATGTCACTGGGGAAATTGATGTGTGTGTGTGTGTGTGTGTGTGTGTGTGTGTGTGTGTGTGTGTGTGTGTGTGTGTGTGTGTGTGTGTGTGTGTGTGTGTGAGAGAGAGAAAGAGAGAGTCAGGTTTTCATCACATGCCTCCTCGTGCCTGTGCCCTGTGCCTAGTTTCGGTTGTGGCCTAAGAATAGAGGTAGCAGCAGAGGTATCAGGCAGAGCGTGTGCTGGGAAACAGTGAGTTGGCAGAATAAAACAAAGACACACTCATGATCCTGGACAATGGCAGCTCTTTGTTCATGTGTACAATACTCAGAAGTTGAATTGACTTGTGCAATGATCCGCTTTTACCTGAAGTGTCAACATCCGTTTGTTCACTGGGTTGTTTACAAATGAATAAGCTAAAACCCAATTTAATAAACAGGAATAGTCATATTAACACCAGTCAGTGTGATAAAAACAGTGTAATAGTTCTGCTTCCTGTGGGTCAGGTAGGGCTGTGTGGTGATGTAACACACCCTCTGGCGGCCATATTTGAGGTCCTCAGCTCTTGGTCAACAGTGGCTGAGAAAAGCCGACTGCGTTTCTAAATCTACAACTTGGCCGTCCCAACATTATTCAGTTTCTCTGCTGTTGAACTGATTGTTTCACCACAGATAAATCTGATCAATTTTGTGATTATTTAATGTCAGCTTGTTAGATAGCTAACCATTTGGTCAGCTAACCGTCACTGTCTTGTTGTAGACGTCTGAATATAAGCTAGCTAACGTAGCCTATCTAGTTGAAGCTAGCATTATAGTGGCTAGTATTTTCATGCTAAAAAAACAAAAATGTGCTCAACATACTCCCAGAAAATAATCCACTCCAAAACATGACGACTTGAAAAGGAAAACCAGCGCTCTCGTTGACTAATCTTCACAATTTATTTGGATGGTGTGTCAGTGGATGATTTGACTACAAAGCCTTCGATATCAGGCTGACTGCTGACATTCTCCACAAACATACATGGTGCAAATTAGTCAGTGAGAGTGCTGGTTTTCCTTTTTAACTACTATCACTATTTACCATTAGTAATGCTAGTGCTATTTACATGCTAACAGTAAAATCAGTTGCTTAGCTAAATTAGCCTGCTGGCTAGTGTTTTGCTACTTCTGATTGGTGGAACTGATGACTGGCTGGAGTCAGGACGTTCTGATTGGTGCAGCATAGTGACACATTACTTCTGACTGGAGGGCTGACTACAGGATCTTGACTCACATACAAAAAAATGCCAGGAACAGGTAGGGCTGGGTATCGGTACTCGATACCTTTAAGGTATCTACTGAAATAACCCAGTACCAAGTAGTATCGAAACTTCTCCAGTCAAACAATACCTGCACTTGATACTTTTTGTACACAGATCTGGAAAAAAATGACTATTCGTATGGTTTTTCTTGCAGCCAATCACCGCAAGCGTTCTTCGATTTAATGCGACGTGTGATTGGCCCACTACCGCAGCAGCTACAGCCCACACAGTCTGTGGTGGTGAAGTCGAGCGCGGTGTGTGTGACGGAGTTGGCAGTTCAGCGTGCCGAGATGCCACCAAAACGTTAAAAAAAAAGGTATCGAATGAAGTACTCTATTGGTATCGGTATCACTTTAAAGGTACCGGTATTGGTACTGGTACTGTAATTTTTTAAACGATACCCAGCCCTAGGAACAGGCTGGAGAACTTATGTAAACCAGTGGGTTCACATGCTGAATAGGCCACATATCCTTTGCAATTTCCTTGTGAATACATTAACTGTCGACCAGCAGATGGTGCTAAACCTTCCTTGTGTTGATTGACAGCCCCAATGGCCCGAAACAAGTGTCAACCATTTTGTGTTCTCCTGTAATGTGCACATTTCCTCAATGTTCTGCCTGAGTGAAGGCCTGCATGCATCCTTTGTCCTTGTCATATATTGTAGTTTAAACTTGATACTGTATTGTCCCTCTCCCTCTGTCTCTGTCCAGATACATTATTTTAAATTGGGATATTGTCAGCAGGAAAATAAAATATAGCACACTACAGATGAAATAAGTATCCCAATACAAAAGATAATTCAAAGGAATAGAAAACATAAACATCTGTCTCTCAAATGAATGAAATACATAATTCTGTATACTTCATTTTAATACTTTATTAATTTTCACTGCACATGTTCAGTTCAGGGAAACACATGTCATTATGGATTTGTTACATGAATATCTATTGCACTATAGATATCTGTTATTTAAAAATACATGTTATGAGGTGGCATTAGACTGGCATGGCACCAATATAAATCTCTTTTTAATAGAGTTTGGCATGTTACTTTTAAAATAAGATATATCAAGACACAGAATTTTGGCACACATCATGTACAGTACTTGACACTCAAAACCCCAGAGCAAACAAAACAACGACCCACTTTACTCGACGTCGATTCATATACAGCAGATGGCGCGATTTACCAAAATGGTTTCCTGAAGGCAAATCAAGAGCTTGCTTTGAAGGAGATTAGCCTTTATCAGACCGGCTGTTGATGGCGGATGGACGTGAGCGAACGATAATCTGAATTCGATATAGCAGCCTTGTGAATATCCGTGTCAAAGCAAGGACTTGAACATATAGAGGAGACGTGGTTTGGAGATGGCCAGTGTCGGTAAATGTTAAAAATCTTAATTCCAGTGTATTAGCCGAGAGGGTGTGGACATTAAAGTGAAGACCTGTAGCGATGAGGAGGCTAATTAAGTAAAGTGCTGAATGGCGAAGGCCTGAGACCCGGCGCAAATACAATCAGCTCTGCACAGCTGTAATTCACTTCCCATTTTTAATACCCGTGACACAGGGTCATGTCATCGATCTCTGTAGTAAAACACAGAACTTGTATCACGCAACAGTGAGCAATGCAGGTTCATTTGCCTAATTAGCCTTGGCTAGCACTATAGCATCTCAGTGTGGCTTCTGATCGCAGCTTTCAAATCCACACTGCAAAAAATGACAAGTTTTTAAGTGATTGATTTTAACTTGTTTCCAGACCTATCAAGATAGTTTATATTTAGTCAAATGATCTCACTGCACTGGCAGATAATCTTGCTGGTTTCATGAAAGTTCACTTGATTCATGCCAATATGACTTCTTTCAAGAAATCATCATAAAACAATGAAGAAAATCTTGAAACAAGAAACTTTCTCCAAGACAATTTCACTTTTACCAAGTAAATGTCCTCAAACAAGTTAAATTTTCCGGAAAAAAAAAAGTCTAATTTGTTGAAAACGGTAAAATAGTCCACCAGTACAGTAAGATGATTTCACACAAAAAAAAGCTAAAATAAACTTGATAAGTCTGGATACAAGATGAAATAAATTAACAAGTTTGTCAGTTTTTGCAGTGCAGACTTCAAAACACAATGGCACAAACGCAGCAGTTGTCTTTACAGGAATAAACAGGCGAGGTTAGACAGGGAAATGCCTCAGTGCGTGTGTGTGTGTGTGTGTGTGTGTGCGTGTTGGTTACCTGCCAAAGTGGCTGCTAGCACATTAGCATAGGCTAATTTACCAGCCACAACTAAGATTTACCAGCACATGGCTGGTGGCTGGTGTTAATTTCCCGCCCCTGGAGGTGACAGAAAGACACAAGACAGAGGATTAATATGCATGTTAGGCCTGCGTTTGTACTTGTGTGTTTGTGTGTGGGGAAGACTGGTTGCGTACATATGCTCGGAGTGTGTGTTTGGCATAAAAAAAACATGGGAGGTGAGGAGCGAGGGATTTTGCAAATGAACGTAAAGAAGCAAAGCGTCGGGCGGATGAGGAGGCTCAACACAGCGTAGTTTTGGCACAGTCAGTAGCCCGCGTCAGTGCAATGCAGCAAGCAGATCCTCCAGTCCTGAACACAGCAACACACAACCGAGCCGGAGAGAAGGACCGCCTCTCCATTAGAAGATAGATCACAGATAGAGTGTACTAACTGAATAGTAGGGTTGCTCACTATGTGGACGTGTAAATATGCTTTATTATGGTGCGTGACGGAATGGCTCCGTTGTCTAATTAGCTATTAATGACATATCTGTCACTACGGTTAGCTCTGCATGGCCAGATTTATGTAACATTACTTGATGGTAATTTTCAAAGCTCTGGAGAACACGCTAATCCACTGCATAATTCATCTCGGAACAAGCCTACTGCTTCAGTCAGCTGATTAGTATTCATAAGGTTTGGCGTGACGCTGGTATGAGTGCCACTGTTGTACCGCAACTACATTCACGGCTCAGTTTTTTTTTTACATTCAGCTTTAAACTTCAGTTAACGTGGGAGGATTAATAATATTTGGGGTCAGGAGAGAGGATGATGCTGGAGATTTTTTGTTTTGTTTCGTGTGATGCTTAATCTATTCTAGTCTCTCTCCTCAGATTGCGGTCGCTGCTGGTTGCGGTTGCTGCTGCACTTCAAGGAAAGGATCTTGTCGGAGTCTGTCAAGCCTTTTGTTTCACAGCATAGAGATACAAGTATGAAAAATAACCATTTTTAGTATATTTGCTCTGATGTCCCTGGGGAGAAGCAGTCAATGGTTACATCATCGTGTTATAACTATGGCATAAAACCTCAAACCGTCAAGACAAACTGTCACATACGTAGGCAGCAATGGTAGGAATCAGCATTGGCAGAGCAATAAAATACATAACATACTCCACTGGTTTAAGTACAAGCCTTTTTTTTTTTTTCCTCCTGGCAAACTACGAAATGCAACTCTACTACATCGTCTATGCGGCTCCTTTTAGCTTCACCTGCCCTTTATAATGATAATGTAAGTATATATTTATTGAAAACGCTGTAGCGCAACACCTTGTTCACATCTTTACACGTTGTCGGCTCGACGGAGACCGGAGGTCGTCCGTTCCGGTCGAGGATGATCGGATCGGGAGCGGGTGACAGCGGCGGATTGGGGCCCTTTTGTCGCTGTCAGCTCTGCTTCCCAACAGATGACGGATACTTGGGATTTTTACCCGACTTTTGCGCCAGTGTACCCAGAAGTAGCAAAAAGATAGATTTTACTGTTGGTTTTGACATAACAACCTGTAACCAATGTCTCTCTCCAACAAACGACTCAACAGAAAATATTCTTGACTGTATATTCTGAATGGAAACTTTTATGTTGGTTGATAGAGACATTGATGGTGATGATTATTCTTTAATGGTTTTCTGTTTCATTTTTTCAGTAAAGATTCTCCTTCTGAAACGTATCTTTCATTTTCTTTTGTCATTTTCTTTTTTTTTAGTTTTTTAGTAGACGATGCTGCACATTCACATTTCTGTAAGAGCGAGTGCTTTCCTCCAATGCTCTGGGGAGGAGGAGGAGGAGGAGGAGGATGAGGAGGAGGAGGATGACGACGACATGAAAACACAACGGACAAAGTTGTGAACAAGGCGTAATAACGATGTCTGATACCATCTGATAAAAAGATGCAAAAAACTGCCTTGTCTGAGGAGGAGGCGCTGAGACACAGTGATGTTCGAGAATGAGCTCTTGCCCATCCGCCTACTTCCTGTCAAAAAGCTGACACTTCCTCCCAGCGTTGTCGTTTGACTCGGCTGCACCAATTATAGCGCCAAGTCCAACCGAGTCTGCAGTATTCTGCCTCGACTGCAAAATTGTGCTTAGGGGTATATGTCCCAGAAGTGTTAAGGCTTTTTAAATCTCAATACCAGACATTTTTCTAAATACTAATGAGCTATACTAATGAGGTTCAACAAGATGTATGAGTAGATGTAAGAGCAGTATTAAAGGTTTACATATTCACAAATAAGCACAATCAAGTAGATTTCAAAATAAGTAGAGAAACGGTAAAAAGAATTGGCCTGGTATTGGTGTTTTTTTTTGCCTAACTCATAGGATATGTATCTTTTGAGTCAGAGAGGCAAGGTTCGCAAAGCACTTATTGTGGTTGAATCTCGATAAAACTCTCAAGACGTTTCAATTCGTAGACAGCAACCCCTAGCCACTTAAGTTTCAGTGTTACTGTATGCATTTTCAACTTCTGATACATATTATTGTTGAGACAGCTGCAGGTATGTTGTTTCACATTGAGGATAATGAATTTAATCATTCATTCACTGGCATTTTCTGGACTTGAAAGTTGTTTTTTTGTCTCAAAATCTATATGGAAAAAGGGCAACAAGAAAAGTGAATTGAAGTCACCGCACAACCCAACCATGTACTTCAATGCTCTGCGAACCTAACCTGGTCACGGTGGCTCCTTGTCTTTCCTGCCATTGGGAGCCAATAAGGATGAGGGGTTAGCATTAGCGTTAGCTGCAGTTACAGGAGCCACAGGGCGGCTGCGGCGAGCAGGAGCGACGGCCCCAAGGTGGAGGCCAGCGAGGCGGCCAGGGGCCCGCCGTTGTACACCAGCCTGTAGGAGATCACCTCCACCTTGAACCCGTCCTCGGTGGCCATGCAGCGGAACACGCCCTCCTTCAGGGGCACGTCGACGGCCGGGCCCAGGACGCAGGAGTCGCCCGAGAGCAGGCAGGGGTAGTTCATGATGCAGTTGTCCTTCTCCCAGCGGTAGGTGGCGTGGAAGGAGCGCACGGGGCAAGGGAGGAAGACGGAGGTGTTGGACTGCACCACCACTTCTCTGGGGGAAGTTTTACGCTGCTTCAGTGCTGCAGGGGGAGAAATTAAGAGTTTCATTCCAAAATGAGCTATCCATCTTTTGAAATGTGCCGCAGACAGAGTAATTGCAGGAAGAAAAGTAAAATCTACTAGTGAATATTTTTTATAGTAATAATCTGTGACATTTTCATATAACTAAACTGATTGATTTAAATAGTGATTCAACCTATATCAAGTTCATGAAAGCTTTAAAGTCGGTGTTGGTTAGGGTTTTCCCGGGAAAAAATTACACAGGATTATGCATTATTTACTTCTATTTTTTTTGGAATTACTAGAAAAAGAACTGGGTAGTTAGCTTGAGCAGTGATAGCCACCATGGCTGAACAGACAAAGAAAAGAAAGAGGGAAAAGAAAAGAAAAGAAAACCTACAGAAACTCAAACTGCGTCAACAGAAAATCCAAGCCCACGCCCACACTGTTTGATTGACAGGTGATCTCTGGGAAGCGCAGTGCAGAAACACCACAGCAGTGAGCGCTGAGCAACAAATTACCTCTTGAAAGATATACAGTATATTTGCTATCTGTACTTTTATCTTGCAAAATAGCGAGGATGAAATAATTTGTGTTGCACTGAACATATGTAACATATTGTTTCAAAATGGAACATTTCATAAAGGAAAACTTTAAAATACAGATTAATAATGGAAAAAAGAATGAAAACAAATTTGAAATGATCATGAATGCATTTCCATTGCAATTGTCTTGATCTCAGGTTTCCATAACAGAAAAGTAATAGTTATCAATTAAAAAAATTAAAGCACATTTCTCTTTAAAATCATCTCAAAGTATTATTTTCAAGGGAAATAGACTGGAGCTTGCTACTGTAAATGGATCCATCGGCCTGAAAGTGGCACCATTGACACACAACTGGTAATATGTGCAATGGAAAAAGGCAGATCACTTAAGGAGATACCCTTCCCATCAGAGGGGAGTAATTGTCATGATTAGTCGAGGTTATAACTCGGCTTTGAGCTGTGAAGCAGGGCGAGCTTTGATATAAAAAACTCTCCCCGCGGGTTTGTGGACTCGGCTCAATTATATGATAATCATCTTTTGACTCAGAAAAGTTCCTATTTTGGCTTAATTAAGATACAGAGAGAGAGTGGGGAGAGCAGATAGGCGCTCACCGGCAGCTTCCCCGCAGATTGAGGCGTTTGACTGGTCCAGATGCTGAATGAGCGCCCTGTTGCAAAAGAACAGAGAGAAAGGAAGAATTAGCAGTAATACGTAGCTTTATGAACGGCTGGCTTATGAGCCCCACATCAGCCTAAACTCTAAACTCTCAAATTAAAACATAAGACACAAATGATTCAACAATATGAGACAAAAAAAAGGCGTTATGTAATCGTGTTCCTATGATTTTGGTGATTTTCATGTCGTGGAACTGAAGATTCACAAGCTCCTTTGTAGCAAGAGCAATTTTCACGACCCAGAGAAACTCATTCAAAACTGTTGATATCATTTATGTCTAAAATTTTGGTGAGTTTCATGTTTTTCTTTGAACTGAAGATTCATGACCCCAGGACCCTTGAGATCAATCTAAAATCCCATGCTTCAATTACAAAACTGCATGGTTGTCAATCTCAGCATAAGGCAGTTTTTTCTTCTAAATTCCTAGCTGAAAAAAATAGACTTTTTGAAGATTTATGGTTTAGATTAGAGCTGAAACAATTAGTTGATTAATCTGATTACTAATTATAATCAGAAAAATCTCATTCTGACAATCGATGAATCGTTTTAGTCATTTATCAAGTAAAAATACCTAAGATTTGCTGCTTTTCTCTGTTTCATATCATTATATTATGACTATTTGGGGGTATTTGGCTGCTGGTCAGACTACATAAGCACATTTAAGAGTTTGGGCTCTGGTAACTTGTGAAGGGCATTTGTCATTATTTTTCACATTTTATAGACTAAATGATTAATCGAAAAAATAATCAATAGATGAATGGATAATGAAAATATTGGTTAGTTGCAGCCCTAGTGTAGATCTGACAGCAGTGAGTGTTTTGAGGAGCCTAACCCCTCGGAGCGAGGCTCAGTCTCATCAGCGCCGCGGCTGCAGATTTCCAGCAGCTCTGCAGGAGTGACATCATATCTAATCATACCCAGAGCTGATGTTGTATCCAGGGGGGATGGCGATGCATCTCCTCCTGGCCCGGTCCCAGCCGCAGTACGGATCCCGGGAAAGGATGCATTCCCTGCATGTGTCGCCATAGCGACCGCAGTCAGCCAGCGGCAGCCGCTGGACCTCCATGGCTGTGCCGACATAAAGGTGGCCCTGGGAAGGAAAGATGTAATATAAGATGCGCATGCAGCTGAAATGTTATCATGATAACATTAAATTACACTGGGAACAAGGATTCAGCTGATATGAGCTTTTGAAGCCTGATATCTATGATGATCATTTGGGATTGAAGCTGCCAGTGGCCAATATTTTGTGCGGATATTCAATATCTTTAGATTTTTATATTTGATTTTCATGCCACAAGTATTCAGTGTCCTCCCAGAATTTGATCCTTCTCAGGATGGAAAACCCTCTGAAGCAGCATCACGGGACACTAAAACTCTGAAACTGAAACCCAGACTGATGAAATTATTTTAGGGCTTGCAGCTCTTTAAGGCAGGGAGAGACACCACACCGTCACTCTGGGATAGGGGATAAGATATCTTAAAATGAATAATTAATGAGCAATTAAAGAAAAAGAAAAGGAAGGACAATTAAAAGAAAATAATATTACACCACAGTTTTTATGTAGCTGTGGTCAGCAACCTCCATCATAGCAGCAGTGGACAACATGACATGATATCTGTTGTTTAATAAAAGGCCAATATCAAACCCTGGAAACTAGTTGAAATCTGGAAATGAAGCCTAATTCGATCTTTCATTTCCTTTCCTGGGTTGGGGGTGCTGGAGCCTGTCCCAGCATGCACTGGGTGGAAGTCAGAGAAACGGCCTGGGCAGGTCGCCCGTCCGTCACACCGTACAATCACACACTCATGTATTTTTTTTTTCATGGTAAAAGCAGGATGGGCAGCTGACATCACGTTCTACCACACAGTGAAATGACAGCAGCATATTCACACTCGTACCTTTTGGGAGTCGATGGCCATGTTTAGGACGGGACCCTCGTTGCGGAATAGAGAGTACTGGGATATGATGAAGGCCTCCTCACTGGTGTGGAGAACTTTCAGAACTTTGCCTTGTTCTGTTGGAAAAAAAAGGAAAAGGAAAGACATATAGGTCATTGTTTTGTCCCGGGACGCCTATCGCAAGTTCAGCCGTCCCAGTCGGGGATCCCGCTTTGATTTCTTTCATTTTTTTTCCTAATAAGGTTTTCTTGGGAGTTTTTCTTTATCTCCACTGAGGGTGTAAGGTTGGTGGTGCCAGGGTTGGCTCGGGTTAGTTAGGCCAGTGGTTCACAACCTGGGGGTCGGGACCCTCCAGGGGGTCGCGAGCTCATTTTGGGGGTCGCAAGATGATTTATAAGAAGAAAACATATTTCTGCTATAAGAATTTATTATCACATCTATTTTTTCAGATTTTTCTCAAATTTTTGCATTTTTTCTTGTGAAATACTGAATAGCTTTCAGCCTCTTGGCCTCCTCTGATAATGAATCAAATGAAACAATCTGAAAAGAGAAAATCATTCTTTGGTTGGACTCATTTGTGTCAGAGGATCGTGAGGAGGCATCGCTTCGTTTTAGGAGGTCAGTTGCCAAAAAGGTTGAGACTCACTGAGTTAGGCCTGTTCTGTCTTTGCAACATGCTAATTTGTGTCTTGTGCTTTGTTCTGTTTCCTTGTGTTTTGTTTTGTTGCAGAATGTATTGCATCATTTTGTTCTGTGATTGATTGTTGTTGTGATCAGTTAGATCTCGCTTGGCTCGCTCTCTGTAAAGCCCTTTGAGACAGGCTTTATGATGAGGGGCTGTAGAAATAAACCAAACTTGACTTGAGGGATGGATATTCAGTCTGCTAAACACTTCTAAATGCACATCTGCGAGAGCGCACACACACACACACACACACACACACACACACACACACACACAGGCTACACGCACGTAGAAGTTCGGAAGCCGTATCTTAAAATTTGTGACCTTTTCCTTTTCTCTTTATTCTTGATCCGTATTTATGTCCTTTATTATTCTGTAAATCACTTGAAGCGTTTTATAAATACATTTGACTTGACCGAAACAGCTTCCCCAGGCTGGAGGGTCAAAAGAAAATGGCAAAATTGGAGTTTATATTTCTCAGTGGCAGAGCTGTTCTGTACGGAGCCCGGGAGTGGCCATTGGGAGAGAAAAAAAGTTATATTGAGTCCACAATTTACTGTAACGTGCGCACGTTTTAGTCCATTTGTGCGCACGAGATACAATTCGTTCCCTTGATTTTGTTAAACTGTGCAATTTAGGAAAAAATGCAACTTAAACGGACCCTTTTAGGTATTGCAGATAGGCCTAGTAAGGATTTGGTATGTTAATATCCATTGTCTGTTTACACTGAATAGGCAAATCCCCCAAATATTGTGCTGCAACACACCCAGGACAGACCACATTTAAACATAATCACCAATATGTGTACTGACTCTTTATAAGCTCGTGAAGAGCGCATGTATTACATATTGAGAGCACAATATTATTATTTTGAGGGCACGTTTTGGTAATTTGTGTGCACGAGGAAATCGAGGGAACTAATTATATCTCATGCGCACAAAAATATAAAATGAGAGCTTGAATTGCATATCGTGCGCACGTTACAGTAAATCGTGGCCATGACATTAATTATTTTTCTCCCGATGGCCACTCGTGGGCTCCGTAGTTCTGGGCAGAGATAGGCAGAGATAATCTGATTGGTTGAGTTAAACCTCAGTGGGCGGAGCCAAAGTACCATCATTTTTCTGGCTAGGTACCTGAAGACTGAAGCCCAGAGAAAAAGACAAGAGGTAAGAGAGGTGGAAGCTAATATGATGAAGCCTAGAACTCTGAAAAACTGCCATCAAGCCATATCAAGTTATCTAATTGCCATTTATATATGTTTTTACCTATAATCTTTCAGCGCTGCACAGTTGGACTTTCCCTAACTACATAAGCCTTTCCCTATCTGTGATTCTTTTGTAATTCCTGCTTTATTGCTTTCAGGCTTCTCCACTCTTCTTCTCTCCAAACAGTGTTTCACAATGTTAAAAGATCTCTGTAAAAAGATGATTCTCTGCCTTCCTCACTGTGAGGATGTGATTACAGTGAAACCTTCTTGATTTTCTGAAGCCTTCCTGCGCTGCCGTTTGAGGCTCCTCCTCATTTGTAATTAGTTGTCCGGGTTCTTGCTGTCGCTTCGACTTCTTTAGTCCTGAAACTGCTTTCTCTCCGTTTCTCAACCTTCAAACCATTCCTCTCTGCCGCAGATAACATCCCCCATTTATCCAATTTATTCTCATCTCTTCCTCTAATCCTGTCTAGTGCTGTTTTCAAATCAGTGCTAACTGTTTCCCTTTCCCCTCTTTTCTTTGATCAAAACAGTGTATCAGCACAATGATAGGAGAAAAAAGAACGTGAGGGGAATAAAGGCGATGGTGCTGAACTCGTGTATCTGCCGGCTGAATCTTTTTCTTTTTTTTTAATCTTTATTTATCCAGGGAAGGTTTGCTGAGCACACATGTTCTTTTTCAGCTGTACCCTTTTCCCAATACACACAATACACACACACTAGTACACACAATACACTCACTCTACACACTGCTACAGTTAAGTTTTTACCTTTGGCCACAGTGCAAATCCACTAGAGTGGTTAGGGTTAAGTGCTTTGCTCAAGGCCAGCTTAACAGTAGTTTCTCATAGAGGGCAGAGTGCTATTCATTCCCCCCCATACACACATTTTCCCATCTGGTTTAGGGATTCAAACTTACAACCTTTCACTCACAAACCCTCGCCTGACCCCTAGAGCTACCTCCACTCTTAGATTACACAGGTGACAGCCAATACTCATTCACTTCCCCCTGCCTCTCGAACCTTTGGGCTACTCCTGCCACCACAATCCACAAAAAAACGAATATAGAAAACCCAGTAGCTTGTGATCTCAAACGTTAAGTCAAGTTGAAACAAGTGTATGTTCCTGACTCCCTCCGACCCCGCGGGGGGGGGTTTGCCGTGTGATTGAAACGATCCGAGCGGCTTTATTTCTTCCGGTGGTCAATCTGTCAGCGAGTTACCGAAGGAACAGAAAGCCTTCACTACCGCCTGCTCTCTTGTTCCATTTCCCAGAGTCCCCGGCCTCAGAGACGGACTGCTCCAGTTTCTCTGCAGGCGGACTCAGAGGTCCAGCAGGGCCTTTCACAGCTCCATCACCGCTTTGGTCACCGGTGACACTTTACACAGAGCCGGGCTGCGTGTTTTTTCCAGTCCGGGCTCCGTCTCCGGGGTCCGGTCTCAAGAACAAGTTTTTGACATCTTGGACTTGTCACAGTGTTTGCAATGTTTTGACCCGAGTTTTTATTAAATTAAAAAATGGGTCATTTTATTGATGTTTGGTTTATTTCCCCCCCCCCCCCAGCACTAAAAAACAATTTAAGAGATTTCACCCATACTCTACAAAAAATGACAAGTTGTCCAGTGATTTAATTTTTTTGTGATATTTTTAGTCAAATTATCTCACTGCACTGGTTTCAATAAATTTAAGGGTAACACTTTACAATAAGGGTTTCTAAGTTAAGTTAATGCTTAATAAGCATTAACTAACCCTTAATTAACAGTTAAATAATGTGTCTGGTAATCATTTACTAATGGTGTTCATGTTAACTAAGGTATTAATTTATACATTATTTAAGTAATCTTTTTAAATAATGTATAAATTAATACCTTAGTTAACATGAACACCATTAGTAAATTATACATTAGTTAACTGTTAATTAAGGATTAGTTAATGCTTATTAAGCATTAACTAACCCTTAACTTAGTGACCCTTATTGTAAAGTGTTACCATTTAAGTCTGGATACGAGATAAAATAACTTATCTTGCTGGTTTCAATAAATTTAAGTCTGGATATGAGATAAAATAACAACAAGTTTGTCAGTTTTTGCAGTGTAGAAACCTGTGGATGTAATTGTCCTCAAACTTCTGTACACTGTTTAGTTCATTCCTATGCACTGAGTAGTCGGATGTTGACTTGTATAATACAGAGCAGAGTTGCAGATAGATTTACATCTCTGTTCATCCTTAAAGGCCCATTCACATCTAGAACAATAACTACAAAGATAACTATAAACTATAACGAGACATTGCTGCTCAAGCATTCACACTACAATGATATCAGTGATCAGTTCCTCAGTAAACGCAGCATCACTGCAGTGAGTTATCGAACTCTCCCGCCCCCCTTTCCGTCTTAGAAGTTTGATTTGATTGTGTGAAAATATTAATCATCATCTCTGCATCCAAAGAAATCGCAACCAAAGATCAAACCAAAAATATAGCGATAGTTATCATTTTGGATGACTGGGAACACAGACACTCTATTTATTTTGAACAATTTAAGTCTTTTTACAGTTATAGTTATCGTTGTAGATGTGAATGGGCCTTAAGAAAGTCCTCCATCATTAATTTTGCATTTGGAACAAAATATGCATGGTCTGTTTGGTCTTGAATAGGACTTGATTTGCTCTGGTCTTGACTTGGTCTCGATCCCTGTTGGACCTGGCCTTGACTCAAACTCGACTGGACCTGGCCTTGACTTGATCCACTAAAGTAGTCTTGACTGCAGTGCTGACTCAGAGCCTGCTGCTACAGCAACATCCACAGTGATGTTGCTGATCTAAAGGCATTGAAATTCAGTCTGTCAAACGGTGCTTTGTTCTGTCAGGCTGCATAGAACAGGGAAGCGTCAGTAGTAGACTAGTTAGACAGGCTTTAACTCACAGTTTACAGTAAGCGATTAAGTTAATTAGGACTCTCCCAGCTGCATGATGCCACTCTGTCAGTTTCCTTTGGTTCTAGGTCAACACATTAAACTGAACTCCTTTAGCATCTAAATACATCGCTTTGCCAGACGACTGTGACCGGAATATACAAGATGTTTCCCCCTGTGGGAGGGAAACTGGATGAGTGATGCTCCTCCCTCCCTTAACGACTACAGTCAAGGTGCCTTTGAGCATGGCACCTGCAGTCCAGTGGCTGTGGTGAAGCTGCTCAGTGGCTAACAAGTCTGTGATTGAACTGGCCCGCTCCAAGGTGAAGGTATGATGGTATGAATCTGAAGCAGGACTGGTTGGCAAAAAAAACAGCATATACACAAACACACAAACATACTCCGGCTAGAGGCAGGAGGCCGAGTCCTGATCTTAGTCTAATCCAAAAATGAAACATTCCCATTGCCAAAGCCTAAACTGTCAGTCCTGTAAAAAGATTAGACCAGTGATTCTCAACCTTTTTGATATCAAGGACCCTAATTTAGTCTACATTAGGGCCACAGACCCCCATTTGATGAGATTTTGTCTCTCGGACCCAAATCTGAGAATATTTTTATTGTCAGATATGATTTTGTCCAGAATTCCATGTCTGTATTGTAGTTAGAGAGATAACAGTGAAACTATGATCAAAATAGTCATTCCTTTACATTCTCTAATTGTGTTAACTTCTTGTAAATTAAATAATGGTGAAGTTGAATAATTCGTCAATTTGCTGGGGACCCCCTGGAACCCCCTCAAGGACCCCTGGTGGTCCCTGGACCCCATGTTGAGAACCACTGGATTAGACGATACGTATCAGAGTCCTGGTCCGAATCCGACCCAGGACCTGTCTTTCTATACTGTGACTGTCCAATAAAGCAGAAATGCCACAAAAAATATCTTGAACCACATCCAATAAATTAGTATGTGAACAAAGCCATTGGTAAGACTTGGTAAAACAGACTGGGGCTTTAACCCAGACCACATGCTCACTCAGTCCCCCTCTCTGAGCTTAACACCATCTGTAGACCCCGAGCATAACAAAAAGCCATCTTCAAACTGGTCTTCAGCCCAGCCAGCACTGTCCAGTCAGCTCACCCCTTCAAAGATATTTGATGTTTGAACAATCGTAGAGATACTCGCCTCTCCCAGGCTACCAGACTAATATCTCTCTCTCTCTCTCTCTCTCTCTCTCTCTCTCTCTCTCTCTCTCTCTCTCTCTCTCTCTCTCTCTCTCTCTCTCTCTCTCTCTCTCTCTCTCTCACAAAGATGAACGGAGCTGCTCGTGTCTCCTGGCCTCCTCTTGGTGAAGTATGTTTAATCACCAGAGAAGACAAATAGACCGTCGCTACCCAAAATGCATCTGGTTCGATTTCACTGTCATTGGCCCCAAGGTGGACCCCGGCTCGCTACTTCTACTTTTCAGATTGGTTTTGACCATCCTAATGCCACTATCCATCAGGAGGAGCTGTCCGTCCACTTTGCTCTCCAAAGATTGGATTATTTCAAGAAGGGCGGTTCTCTCCATCATCTGCACAGATACAAGAGCAGTTTGAAGCTAATTATGTAGATTGATGAGCTTAACTCATTAAAAGCCTGTGAAAATTTATTGCCAGGGCTTGAAGTGAAGGTGATGTAATACTGAACAGGAAAAAAAGAGATGCTATTAAACAGGAATATAGATAGATAGAGTGAATTTAAAGCCCTGCAATTGATTTTTACAAATCACAAAAGTCCATTTTTTTCAGATTCAAGTGAGAGCCGACACACATCCGTCCTTCCACATACACATTCCTGTTCTTGAGAGAGAGAGAGAGAGACAGAGAGAGAGAAAAAAAAAAAACACAAAGGAAACATTCAGTGTGTTACGGGCAGATCTCCAGTACAACCTGTTCCCCAGCTTGAAATACCAGTACAAATCAAACTGCTCCAGTTTCTTTTTAGGCCAACACAGAGGCCCATGGCTGCTCACAGCTCTCCCTTTCCTTTTTCCTCCTATTACTGACACAGTTAGCAAAGCCCACAGCGAGAGGCCATCATCCTGTCTTTTCATACACTGTTTTCTTTGCTATTATTAGAAGACCAACCCAGAAATGGCTGATGAATGACAAGCACACATCCACTGCAAATTATGTTCAAAAAAGATGACATTTACTCATCTTTTGGCAAACTTCAGAGTGGCTAGACGTTCATACCCACATATGATTTATCACGGTTGCCATAGTGATCTCCCTGAGGCGGTGATACACAGGGCAATTTTGGGGGGGGGTTTGCTGTTATGGGTGACAGTGCCTGTTGAGTTGCCTCAGCTGTGCCACTTTGATCAGACAGAAACATCTTGTGAAGGCAACATGTCACGAACCATTTGAATAGATTTTGACCTCGTGTCAGGCTTTATTGCCTCTTTCTAGGAACGCTGCTCACTGTTGGTTGCTTGTAATGTTGGTGATCTCTAGGACAGTGATTCTCAACCTTTTTCATATGAAGGACCCCAAATTTAGTCCACATTAGGGCCACGGAAACCCCACTTGATAAGGTTTTATCTCTCAGACCCAAATCTGACTGAAGTTTTTAGTGACTGCGTTTACATGGACTTGAGTATCCCGGTTATGATCAGGTTTTTGAAGTGTCCCGTTTTTGTGTATCCCTATTTCAGAAACCTGGATAAGCCCTCATCCCGGTTTTGAGAAACTAGCTGGAGTACTCCGAAAGAAACCGGGATACTGTTGCATGTATACATCTTATCCCGGTTTCTGACCGCTGCCGACTACCTGTGCAGGCGCGGCTTCAGCCAAGAGACGGAACAGAAAAACACAAACAACGGCGGCAACGAGAGCGTCTCACTTCTGGAGCGATGAGGAAACAGAGTTTTGTCTTTCGGTGATGAAAGAATTAAATGTACTTGGCAGTTTAGATGGGAGAAAGCATCGAAATCCTGACCTATTCAAGTCTGTAGTATACAGACTACAGGACGCCGGTTTCCCAACACGTACAGCGGAGCAAGTCAGGGCACGGTGGAAAATACTAAAGAAACATTACTACAGCCAAACATCAAAACAAAACAGTCAAATTAATTTAAGGTTAACAGTTACAGAGGAATATCAGATTAACGATTTCAAAATTGCCGGTTTGTGTTGTAAACATCACAGGCGTCTGCGCAAATAGCGTGCAGTAATCAGTAACCGGGATATGAATACCCAGATTTCTCTGTGTTCTCTGTAAACACCATATCCCGAATATGATCAAAACCGGGATAAGCCTCATAACCGGGATACTCAAGTCCATGTAAACGCAGTCATTGTTAGATATGATTTTGTCCAGAATTCCACGACTATCTGTATTGCAGGTAGAGAGATATAAGTGAAACGATGATCAAAAAAGTAATTCTTCTACATTTTCTAATTGTGTTAACTTCTTATAAATTACATAATGGTGAAGTTTAACAATTCATCAATTTGCTGGGGACCCCCTGGAACCTCCTCAAGGACACCTGGTGGTCCCCGGACCCCACATTGAGAACCACTGATCTAGGAAACAAAGCTTGTTGTACTTCTGAATATTTTGTTTCTCTGGATAAGAGCATCAGCTAAATGCCTGAAATGTAAAATGTGAATATGTTTTTTGGAGTTTCTTTAGTACTCGTCTTAAAGCTCTGCAGGGCAACTTCTGGGGGTAATTGGTTAAATAGCAACAACATCCATCAAGTTGCCTCAGTATTGTTGTTCAAATCACAGGGGATCATCTTTATCCTTTGTCTCATTGCATTGCTGTTGTTGTTAGGAGAGTTCCCATCTACAGTACATTGCCCCCAAAATCAACTTAGTGTTTGTATTCAACTCCCAGGAGGAGAAAACAATGATACTTTCTGCCAGATATTTCTATATGTTGTAATCTCAGGGATAATTAGTGACTAAATTGTCAAGGATGCATAAAATTGTCTAGGATGCATAAAATTGAGTTCCTATAATTCCTAGATTTTAATTGCAATTTGTATTACTTTATTTCCTATCTATTTTGTATCTTATTTTATCCTGTACTATTGTAATAAGTTTTGGCAGCACTCAATACTACTTGATTCCTGCCAATACAGCTTTTTCTAAATCTGAATGTGAATCTGTATGATCACACTGAGCTTTTTCTCAGCTCTGCCTCTCCACCAACATCCACTCCAGACTGCAGGCTGTTCAGCATCAAGGCCACATTCTGCACGGAGGCTGCAGGCCCATTTTCCCCGCTGTTATGATTGAGCTATTTACCATTGAGTTATTTAAAGCTGCCACATAGAACTTGAACATCAGTGAGTTTAACATAACCGCATTCATTTTGATTCAGTAGTATAATTAAGACCATCGCTGAGAAGATTGGCAGCCTCGACACTGCATTTTACATTGTGTGCCACCATGTCAGATTAGGCGGTAAAATCTGCTGGATCGCTTTACGGCACAAAGCGGGAAGAGGTTCTGTTCTTCCAGAGCAAACGGAGCTAAAGCTTTCAGAGTTTCTGGCAGCAGATGGTGGAAGGAGGGAAAGGAAGATGGAGAAAAATCACTTCCAACATGTTGATCCTCTTCAGAAAAGACAAAGACATCAGAGGAGGGGGGGGGGGGGGCTACTGGGATACCACTGGTGTGAGATAGAGGCGACCAATCCTCTCAACCATTGTCTCATTTGTTTATGGTGATTATACCAATATATCACAATTGTTTTGATAATGATATATTGATGGTTAAATGTGCTATGAATCTTGCCAGATTAGTCAACTTTTTGGAACGTTGTTATTGAATATTATCAATGCAGCCTATGTATTTAAACATATTACAATCCCAACAATGCATTTGAACATGTATGTATGAATCATAAGTCAAAAGGTGTCCTGGTTATTATTAGATAATATGAATACTTTTTCATCAGATAACAACGAACTAACTAGCCAAATGTCCTGCCTGTCACAAATATCAACATCACAACTTCTGATGGCAAATGGATTCCTCACTGGCATTTTTTGTCCACCTCATTTTGACAGTTAAAGTAATAATCCATAACATTCAACCTATATCCAGTTGATGAAAGTTTTTCCATAGTTTGTTCTAAACAGCCGGTGTCTCTGGTTTGTTTGTAATAAACAGAAGAAGAAGAACTGGGTAGTTAGCATGAGCAGCGATAGCCACCATGGCTGAACAGACAGAGAGAAGAGAAACTCAAACTGCATCATCAGAAAATCCAAGCTCCGCCCCCACACTGTTTGATTGACAGGTGATCTCTGGGAAGTGCAGTGCAGAAACACCACAGCAATCATCCCAAAAGATGTTTTCCAAAATAAAACATCATGAAAACACAATCACACACACACGCACACACACACACACACACACACCTGTTCCGAGGTACAGGACGCTGTAGTGCTCGTCGTTGACCGCCAGGACGATGTCGGCCACAGTGTGTGTGATGTGGTCGTCTGTCGGCAGGTCGAGGGGCGCCACACCCACCGGGCGGATCACATCCTCGATTTCCGGGTGGTATCTGATCACGCCCAGGTTTTTGATGTCGTTGTGACCTCCCGTCGTCGAGTTCTTGCGGACGCACTGGGAGGAGAAGCGGTGTAATCAGCGCGGACCGGGCCGGAGACTCGGACAAACAAAACGCCCCGGGACAATCATTTCACAATTGCCTCTCTTTTATTATCTCATCCCTTTCAAAAATAGGACCACAGTCTTCTCGCCTCTCAAATAAAAGCTGACTCATGCCATTGTGGGGTTTTTTTCTTTTTCACTCTCTTTGCTTTTTTTTCAGATTGGTTTGACAAAAAAAAAATTAGGTCGAATTGACTGAAAGAGGATAATCTTGCTGGGTATGCTTACCGTCCCGGGGCGGCTGCCGATGAACGGACTGCTGTAGCCCTTCAGTTTGGACGTGGAGAAGGCCTGGTCAATGTCTTCGATGGAGTAGGCGCAGATCACTGTTCTGCCCCTGAACAAAGGCAGAGAGGAGGAAGTGTAATCACAGCCAGAATAAAGACTTGTCATTGATTTTTTTTTTGGAGAGCGGGAACAGCGGGTGACGAGGGACGTGACACCGCTTTGAAGGAGCGGCACAAAAAGGAAAGATCGTAATCCCCCCTCCCCCCACTTTCAGTCATCTGATACAAAAGATGAGGCAATCAAATATATAAAAGTTACTTCCACACTGGATTGATACTCCCTTAAAGTAATAATCCGCAACGTTTTCATGATTCAACCTATATCCAGTTGATGAAAGCTTTTCCATTGTCTTTTCCTCTGCCGCACAGGAAGTGATGCGTTTTACGTTTCTGATTTGTTTGGAATAAACAGAAGAAGAAGAACTGGGTCGTTAGCATGAGCAGCGATAGCCACCATGGCTGAACAGACAGAGAAAACAGAAACTCAAACTGCATCAACAGAAAATCCAAGCTCCGCCCACACTGTTTGATTGACAGGTGATCTCTGGGAAGTGCAGAGCAGAAACACCACAGCAATGAGGCTGACTGACAAAGATGGAGACTAAATTTAAAAAAAATGAGGATTTCGCAGATTACCACTTTAATGGTTTATTCAGCATGTTTTCAACCTTGATTGGTTTTTTTCAAGTCTATAGCTAAGCCTCACCAGTTTGTAAGATAAGATAAGATAGGATTAGATCAGATAAGATCAGATAAGATAAGATAAGATAAGATAAGATAAGATAAGATAAGATAAGATAAGATAAGATAAGATAAGATAAGATATACTGTAATTGTCCCCTTAGGGAAATTTGTCTTGGAGATTTGTCTTGCTGTAGTCTCACAGTACAAACGCAACATAGCTCATGATTAGATAACAGAAAAATATGGGAAAATGAAACTGCCAAAATAAGTTGTAAGATGTGTGAGGTTGTAATAAGACTTGCAAACTACAAATATGTACTCCAATCTGTAAAGTTGAAAAGCAAATTGCGTGTGTGTGAGATACAATTTGTAAACTTGTGATGTATTTTGTAGTGGTTACATTTTGATGTTATAAGTTCTAATCAATATTTTCTTTTGTGAATCATTAGCATTTACAGTCATTTTGGCAGTGTCCTCGCGCAGCAACTCACACCGCAAGCTGAAGATGTGTGACATGACTTGCAAACTTGTGACACAAATGCACAAGTGTGTGCTCCAGTCCATTACGCTGAAGAACAAAATGTGTGTGTGTGTGTGTGTGTGTGTGTACACTGTGTGCTGTAAGGTTGCGACACAATCTGCAAACCTGTGATGGATTTCGTAATTGTGAACAACTATCTGTCAGTTTCTCATTCCCACAGGAAACTCTTACACTGTCAGTACAACTGAACTAAATTAAGCCAAATAGAAACTAAGACTGACAGATAAGACTTAGTTCAACATTTTGTTACAAGCTTTGTATCAAATCCAAACTTCACTTCAAGTGTGTGACTGTGTAGGTGTGCAGATCGTTTGTGTGTCAGGAGGTGCTGATGGTGTGCAGTGATGCAGTGATGAGTGTGTGGGTGGATGAGTGCAGATTACTGTATTATTGTTTTATTTGTTTTATTGTATCATTTATTGCATTGTATTATCTCTTTTGTTCTTGAATTATCTTGAAATTGAGATTAATTTGATTATTCCAATAGAACTTAAGCGCAGATTACTTTTATTAAAATAATGCTTTGCTGTTGTGCTGTAGCCTAGTTTTCAATCATGGGAATCTAACTGCTTCTCTATACTGTGACTTTGCATCCTGAGCTACATCGCTAAGCCATAACTTAAGTCATTAGTATAATAAGTTATCCATGTAGCATTATGCTCCTTTGTCATTCAAACACAATGAAAAAATGACTTCACTTAAAAGGGAATTTCATCATAATGGACTTTTAGGCTATTTTCCAAAAGAAGACATTCTCCTGAAATGTCTTTCCCAGGATTAGGAAGAACTTTATATCTGAGGAGTTTGCAGTTTACTGATGACTTAACATGATTTCTGGGTAATGAAGTCCTTCAAACTTTCAACAATGGAAACAGTTATCTCTCGCTGCCACTTGGGGCCGCCACAGTGCGAAGTTGCCTTGTGTAGCTTTAAACATCGTTTTTAATTTCCAGAATTCTAGATGTTCAATATAGTCTACTGTCCATAAAATGGTTTCAACCATTTAAAGACAATGCAATATGATGAGGTTTCTAGCATTATATTTTACTGCATGATGAGAGCTCATGAATCAAAAATCAAAAAACAAATGAGTTCTAAAAGGATGCTTCTTCCTTTATCTTGAGATTAATAACCAAAAATCATATAATGGTTGAAAAATATATTTGAACATTTTAGGAAAATTTGTACTGCTGAATTTCCCTTTAGGCCGTTTGGCTGTGGATGCTGGCAGGGTGGACGATGTGCTCCGGCTCACCATGCGTTGGCGAACAGACCGTACATGACCCCGGCCCGCTTGTCCTGCGCCGTCAGCACCACCGCCTGCTTGATGTTGTTGTACTGCTGCTGGGTGCTGCCTGCGCCGCACATCACCCTGGCCTTCATGAAGGTGGTCCACGAGTCGGCCAGCAGCGCCTTGATGCCCCCTTCATCCACCTGGGAGCGACAACAAGGAAGTTCATACCAAAGTCATAAAGGGGCAGCGAGGCGGCCAAACTGAATTCTACTGAATTCTACCCAGGTGGGTGCTACACATCGGTGGTGGATGAGTTGAGTCCCCCCCCCCCCGATATGTGAAGCGCTTTGAGTACCTAGAAAAGCGCTATATAAATGTTATCAATTATTATTAATTATTACGTCCCCTGACAACATGTGACATCGGGCTCCTACACCCTACGCCTGATATTCAGACTGAATGCTTATTTAGTTTTCAACATTATTCAGTTTGAAATTGCTCCAAGTTCAACTTCAAATTTAAAGACTCCATGAAGTGGCATAGAGAGCCTGATTTACTTCTGTGTGCTGACGGATTTCCGAATGAAACAGAAAGTTAGGGCGGGAAGTGTCAGCCGGAGGGACTCATCTTAATATTAATGAGATATGGAGGACGTGGGTGGTTCAGATCAAACATGGACAGGAATATTCTCCGCTTCTGTCTGGGAAAAGTTCTAGGAGAAACGCTCTTACATTTTTGTATCCGCCTCCAGAAATGTGGTTTACCGGAAAGAGACAGTCTATTAATTTTGATATGAAACTTCTAGAAATCTATTTTTTTTCTTGGCCTGTATTGGTGAATAGGTAATATGTCTATATTAAGTTCAACAACATTGGCAAAAAGGTTTAAAAGAGTTATTTGTCAACGCATTTTCCAGAATGCGTTGCCAATCATTGAGTCCTCTGGGGTATTTTTTATTTTTTTCATCCCATAACCAGTAACAAAATAGCATTTTCCAAATTCTGCCTAGCAACGGATGCTGATTGGCCTGAATAGATTTTTATTCAGTGAAACCACCATAAGTGGAAGCAATTCCAGACCTGAATCTAGAGAGAGCGATTCAGTGGTGGGTGCCAGGCAAATACATCTAAAGGATAATACCGGTGTTTTCTTTTAGGTTTGTGCTACTTAAGTCTAGGTTGCACCTCTCCTTTACATTATTCCTGTTGGTGTCTGCAGACAGTCAGAGTAGTTGGAGATATCAGAGCTCATTTTCCTCCCTTCAGAAGAGTAGTATGAAAAACAACTTTCAAAGACTTGAAATTGCCCGAGCAATATAAACCATCCAGTAAACATGAAGCCTTAATTTGGTCTCGTCAGAGTTTCTGTTTCATCATTTATGTTTTCATTTGAGGTGTTTTTGTTAGCTGGGGCAGGAATTAATTTCAAACTTGACACTGTAAAGTTTCTATGTTAAAAATGATGCAAAATATGAGAAATCTATTTACATAGCAGCATGCAAAATGATGTGGGGAAATGCCCAAAAAGATAAAAACCAAAATCCCCTGGACTTAAAATGAAGAGCTGAAGACGTTTCTCCACTCATCCGAGAGGCTGCATCAGTTCTACTTAGTGGTGGGGAAATCCTCTGCATTTAACCTCTGTGGGTTCAACATAACCATAACCATAAATAAAAAAAGATGAGGCTTTGTACACAGCGTATACTCTAGGTCAGGAGGTGCTGGAGACTGCAGGAAGGTCATCAAAGCTAGAGCTCCAGCTTTGATGATCTTCATGTCATGGTGTGAATCACCCACAAAGGTTAAATGCCAGGGAATTCCCCACCACCAGGTAGAACTGATGAAGCCATCTTACTGTAAATAAACTAGATGTAGACAGAAGAAAATGGGCTAGAAGTCTAAATCAAGTTCAAGTTCAAATTTGTTTATTTCTACAGCCCGTTAGCACAAGCATGTGTCAAAGGACTGTACAGAGAATGAGCGATTCAAACTCATAAAAGTAACAGGGCGATAGCCAACTTTGCACAGTGAGACTAACCTATGTGGTCAGAGGGAAATTAAAAAATTCAAGGAAATATGGGACACTTTTATGCAATTCCTGGAAAGTGATCAGGCTGAAATTAATGAGTGAAACTGACAAATAAAACGACAGCACCTATAAAAAAAAAAAAAGCACTATATCGCTTATTAATATATATCATTATTATTATTATTATTTACTTATTATATATATTTTTTTCTCTTGTTCCTCTTTTGCCCTGAATATTTGTTGTTGAGAGTTGGGGGGGTGGGGGGCGTGTTTGTAAATGTCAATGTATTTATGACTGTATGCCAAAATCAATAAATATAATGTTAAAAAAAAAACTGTGCACAGTGACACGGTGATGCGGATGTGACTCTCACCGTGCAGACCCGGCCGATGCGCGCCCTGTACGGCTCCTCGTCCACCCTCGCCGTCTTGTTGATCTCGCTGAAGAAGAAGTAGATCTCCTCCTTGAACTTCTGCGAGGCCGGGATTACCGCCGCGCCGGCAAACTGCGGATCTGCGTCACACCCGGGGATGAGAGTTAAGCGATTACACCGCAGAAATGTCCCCTGATTTAATTTAATCTTGTGATTCTGAAAATCCTGTTTCTCTTTCAAACAACTAAAAGTTCTGCCAGGAGGGTGAGAGCATTTCACGTTTTCCAGCGCAATTCTAGACTTGTCTGTCTTGCGAGGTGTTGAAGAAATTAAATTTGCAGAGTGGAAAAGTACTGAATCCTTCATGCAACTTGTTTGCCAGATCTTTGTGTTCTGTTCCTGTCTCTATCAGAAAGTCAAGGACATGTGGAACTCACACATACTGTATATAGAACCCCAATCAACCCCCTATTCACTCCTTATCTTTGTACTGAAAATCATACTTATATCCTTTTTTTGCTTCACTTATCAGAGAACAAAGAACCTGCCAGCAGCTTGTCTCTTTCTTCTCTCTTCGTGCACGTATAATGAAGAAGACACAGATCCCTCCTTGAATTATTGATTACTTGCTTTATTAATCATTTTATACTAAATTCTTCAATGCAACTCGACTCCTTTTGAGAATTTTCTCGGATTGAGCAACATTATCTTGAAGCAAGTGCAGTGATGTGCCTTATTAAATGACCGCATCACCATTTTGGAGATGACTAAGAAATTCTGTATGCTGGGTAAGAAAATGGACATAAAAAAGGCTTCTCTGGTGCGTCGATTTCAAATAGGCTTTATTCAAGAGCCAAAGAAAGGGAAATCCACACTCTCAAAAAGATATCTTCACTGATTTATTTTACACGTTTCAAATAAAAAATATACAGCTTGGCAAAGTGAAAAGACGACGTTTCGCCCGTGGGCTTCGTCAAGTCACCATTTTGGAGAAAACGCATTGAAAAGGAGAAGTTATCTCACCTCACTGGCAGATAGTTTCACTAAAACACAGTAATACTGACAGAATGTGGATATTTTTTGCTGTGTACATGCTGCTTCATGTTTCATATTCCCTCAACACACATATTCCTCCTCAGCATGGAAGAGTCGGGCGCATTGGCTGCCATTGCTGTGAATAACCCTTCACCCAAACCATAAACAGGGTGGCGGTGAATACACCTACACGTTAGTTTCCCCACGAGGCTGCTGGGTAATCTTTCGCAGAAACACGGCCACGTACCACCCACCATATTCATTATCTGCTATATTCGAGCCGTACAGTCTCTGTGCGACTCCCCTCCTACTCACTCAGCAGCCAAACGTTCTCCGTCTTCAGAAGTTTCTGGGAGCCAAACGTCCGTCGGATAGAGCCGGCGTGACCTCCCACCGACGACAGAGCGGAATACAGACTCCCATCTAACACAGCAGAGAAAAAAGATGGAGAGGGGGGGAGGGGGGTTGGAGAGAGAAAAGGGAGAAGGCAGAGAGTGAGCGTGATAGATTGGTACAAGGTTGGAAGAAAGAGGACGGGAGATAGAGAGAGAGAGAGAAAGTTGGAGGGACACAGAAGGAGATTGATTGAGACAGGAGGAGAGGAGGATATACAGAGGGAAAATTAAACACAGTGGGAGAGCGGAGACAGACGGAGCACAAGATACCCAGAAGGCAAAGGCGGCGAGGAGAAGGAATGAAAACACAGGAGGAGGAAAAAGGAAGAGGAGAGCGAGAGCAAAGAAGACATCAAGGCGGGATAGCCGACTGCACCGATGAGCGGCCCGCCCGTCACCATATTCCAATAACCACCACTTAGTGTCTCCGTAGCAAAGCAAAGGGGAAGCATCTGAAATCGTGGCAGTAATGTCTCAATTAGGACAGATCATTACCAGAGAGCCGCACCACTCAGGCGAAGGAGCGGCTCAGTGGTTAAACAATCGATCTGCATCTGAACCAGTGTGCTGCAGCGCAAACTAACCTCTGCTTGATTCAAATGAAATTGATTTTTGCATTCTCTACAAAGCAATCCATCTTCATTAGACGACTTTTAATAAAAAGCCCATTTGTCCGTTCCTCATCTAGCACTGTGACTAATGGAGGATCTGTTCATTTTGAACAACTCTGTTTGGTTAATGTGAGCCTGTGCAGCTCAATAGAGAATGGCAGTCAGGGTTAGTGGTTTCTCTCCTTGTGTAGCTCAATGGGCAGAGCAAGGCATTAAAGCACCTATTGCCCTAACTAGTATTATGTGAGGACCTCGTGTAATTAATGAATTACCCCCCAAGCTCTGTGCTTCATTCACACAGTAGTGTGAAATTTATAGGGCTGGATCCGAATATTCGACTATTCATTCGTTGGGTAGGTATTCGGTTTTCAATTTTAGGATTCGGATATTCGGTTTTTTAATGTAATTTTATATGTAATGATCGCTGCTTGGGTGTCTATATAGTGACGTCACACTTCCACTCTTGCGGGTCAGAGTTTACTTTTGTATGGGGAAGTCGCTTGTCTGAGCCGTTGTCTGTAACTTGATGTTATAAGTTTATGTTATAAGCTGTGGCCACTCTCTGAGTGAGGTCGGACTGTTGTTTGAGTTCAAGTGGATTCAGCCTGGTTGCCGTGGACTGCTATCTCCGCACATCTATGATGGTGTCTCAGTGGATAAAAACGGTGCTAAGCTACATTTTCCATGGCTGCTAACTGAAGGAGCTACAAGACCGCTAGCTGGCTGGTTGCCCAGAGGTTGCCCCTGAGTTTGCTGTCCCATTTTGCACCGTGTAGGAGCGACGGACCTGTGGACTCCACTGAGTATGTTTTCAGCGCTGTGTTTTGTGAGGAGGAACTGTGACTACCGAAGCTCCAGAGCCCAGAAAATGGAAATTTAAATTTACTTAAGTTTGTTCCTTCATTCCCTGTCTTACTGCACTGGAAAGCACTTTGAACTGCATTCATTTGTACGAAAAGTGCTCTATAAATAAAGTTTTGATTGATTGATTGATGACAGGAGGAGGATAGCAATTGCCCATCTAGAAGAAGAATAAGTCTAAGGAAGTGCGTGCCAAAAACAAATTAGGGCTGAATTTACCAAGAGTTGGATTTGCAGGGGATTAGTATTATCAGCAGACCTTTTGTCCTCACCAAAATACAGGAGGTAATTTGCGCTGGAGTTTTTACTTGACAAGTTACTTGCATGGCAGAGTGGCACAGGATTAAAAACACCAATGATCTCGGCAGTTATTACAAATCACCGCATGTCCCCAGGTGATATTAGTGCTGTGAGAATAAGTCTTTAAACTGCCGGGGTTGGAGGTCCAAGTTCCTGTGCAGCTCACTGGGCAGAGTAAGGCAGTAATACTGTCAGGGTGACGGCTTTGATCCCACTGTGGCTGCCCATGCTATAATGTAAACTCTCATACTTGTAAATGTGGCTCCTTCTACTGTAAAATGGCCATTTACACTACCAGTCAAAGGTTTGGACCCACCTGATTGAATATACTATGTTTTTCATTCTCTTAAAGCCATTTTGATCTAAAGGCTTCTGCTTAAATGCTTGAAATGAGTTTCTTAGACAAATATAAATAGTGAAGTTGATCCTATGTATGAATTTGGTTCCAAAGCCTTTGCCTTTCGATCAAGGCAAAGGGCGGCTACTTTAAAGAATCAGAAATATAAGATAGTTTTGATTTATTTAACACTTTTTTGGTCACTGCATAATTCCATTTGTGTTATTTCATAGTTTTGATGTCTTTACCATTATTCTAAAATGTGTAAAATAGTAAAAATAAAGAAAAATGTGGTGTGTCCAAACTTTTGACTGGTAGTGTAAGCTATTGAACTCAAGTTTATAGTTAACATGTGACTCAAAAAGTTAGTTTGAAAATTGTATTGCACAGAATTGTACAAAATTAAAACACAAAAACATGGTCAACTTCTAGGTCACCGCCAATCTCAACAACTTGTAATGAACGTAATACCGTTTCTCATTGCAGGTACTGACCAATCAGCATGGAGCATTGTTTCAAGCTAAGTAACATTACACATTAGATCTTCTTTGAGGTAAATATGTTTAATTTAGGTAAGCGCCAGACGATAAATCATTAAAATCTGCTAACATATCTTTCTTTTAGAGGAATGGCTTTTACAAATACTGTGCGGCACTTTGGATAAAAGCGTCTACCACTTTACATGTTATGAATAGGGAGTGATAATGAGAGGCAGATGGCTCCTGGGAGTCTGGGACTCAGAAGTGCTGCTCTGCTGCTCCTGCACTATATTGACTCATATGAACGAAATTAATTGAAAGAGTTGAAGAGCTTTGTTCCAAAATAAGATATCCAACGTTTGAAAAAGTGACACCTACTCTTACAAAGTTACTGACAGCACAGACAGAATTCTGCTACTGTTTAGTACCATAACAGGTAATTTAAAGCTGCACTAGGCTAACTTTGCATGTCGGCTGCTTCAAATGACAGCAAGAGGTAACTGTTTGAAAAATTTGAACTTCAAAACCCAGAAATCCTGTAAAGTGAGGTCAGTGAATGTCACACGGCAGGCTCATGTTTAAGAGATGAGACAGGAAAAGATCTAATGTTGGTGAGTCCAGCTTTCTCTGCTGCTGTTTAGAAGACAGTTTGGATTTTACTCTTAACTTTTAATTGGTCACTGTGGGTGGAGGAGGGTCCATACTCAACACCAGAATTGCATTTGGGCAAGTAAGGCGAATCTACAGTGTCTCTGTTAGTTGGGATGGAGTGCTTCTCTCTCTTGCAGCTTCACTTTGTGATCGAAGCTTATATAATTGCTGTATTTTTACATAAAAATCTTGCCTGGTGCAGCTTTATCACCGTGGCTGTCAAAATAACACTTTAACACACCCACTAGTCTATATTTTATAGATATTAAATGATGAAGATTCAGTGATTTGTCACATTGTGGAATACGACTCCTCAGCTGTTCTTCTCTCTGAACGGAATAAAGAGTATGACTCTTGAAAGGAGACTTGTACTTTCCCTCTGCTGTGTGTGTGCGTGTGTGTGTGTGTGTGTATGTGTGTTACCTGCTGTCAGGCTGATGGACCTCTGGGAGGGGTAGGGGGGTGAGATGTCTGAGGCCGAGGCTATCTGCCCGCTGCCCTGCTGCCCCACGTCGGTCAGCACAGTGTCGTTTACCTGTGTGTGGGGGGGGGGGGGAGTGACCTTAGAACCTGGAGCAAGTCGTGCATTTCAAGTCCAGTTCATTCCAGGCGTAAGTCATCATATATTATAGATTTTACAATTCGATATCCCATAAAACTGTGGTTCTCCATCTTTTTGGCTCGCGACCCCGTAAAACGAAGCGATGCCTACTCACGCCTACTCAACGCCTACGGCTGCATATACAGAGTGGTGAACAGTTAAGGTCAGAAATGATTTTCTCCTTTCAGGTTGCTTCTTTTTGTTATCAGAGGAGAAAAAAATCATTATTATCACAAGAAAAACGCAAAAATTTGCAAAAAATCTGAAAAATTACAAAATCACAATTACATTACAAAATAAATTTGTATGATTGAAAAAAGGTTAGGTTTCCTATCATACAAATCATCTTGCGAACCCCCAAATTTATCTTGCAACCCCCTGTGGGGTCCTGACCCCCAGTTTGAGAACCATTGCCACAAATCAGCATTCAGAATTATCTTTTTGTCACTTGCAGGTATTTTGACACTCCGTTAACAATGCAAAATATGGAAAAAATCAGAAGTATGTCATCCGTTGGCCAGCGGAGCCAACGGCCACTAGGGGCGCCACTGTCTACCACTGTCCGTCAAAACATCCGTCATAGGAATAAATGACTGTCTCTGTCAAACCAACTAGTTAAACCAAGCAAGTAAATGCAGGAACAGCAGCCATGCAGCAGTAGTGCAGGAAGCATACAATAAAAAGTGGGGCCTCTATGGAGGTATCACGATACGATATGATACACAATATGGGGTTCACGATTCGATACAACCACGATACAATCACAAAATCTGCGCAGAATTATGTTCATTTCTGAGACACAAATCTTTCTAGCGATGCCATTGGCTGCTAGAATGTAAACAACGATTTAAAAATGTAATTTCAAAGTGTAAATAATATAATTTGGATGGAGAGCTTGTAAAATCGTGATGGTCAAGCCGTCTCATTTGTGATGACTACAGCAGAATAACATGGAGACTAATTTTTCTGACCCACAATGCATATTGTCACATTTCTGTAATTCGATTTATCTATTCGATATATATAGTGAAATCTGTATGACTGCATTTCAAGGATGCGTGAATAATTGATCAAAACAACTTCTTACCAGCAGCCAGCATTTGGGGCTTCCAGCGTTTGTCCCACATACTACAAAGGTGTCATTTACTTTCTGAATGACGGTGATGAAATTATCACACTCCAACTGTGGGAGAAAGAGAGAGAGGCAAAGAGGGAGAGGGGGAGAGAAAGAGGAAATGAGACAATGACAGAGATTAAGAGAGAGAGAGACAGTGACAGAGGCAGAGAGACAAATAGAGACAAAAACAGAGAGAGAGGGGAACAAAGAGAGAGGAAGAGAGAGAGTCAAACACAAAGGCAAGACGGAAAGGGACAAAAATAGACAGAGAAAAGGAGAGAGGGAGAGTGACAAAGAGAGAGAGAGAATCAGTGAAAGAGAGCTGTGGTATATTACTTGTATAAGTAAGGGATAATGCCCGACAAGGTGTCCATTATCAGAAATTAATGGACTCCGCGGAAGCAACCATCCTCCGCTGCGCGTCGGACGGTTCAGGCCTCCCCGTCGTCCATTAATTTCTGATAATGGACACCTCGAAGGGCATTATCCCGCTTATACCATGGTCACTTGCCAAACAAAAAAAAATAAGACCATTAATTTATATTTTCATGCGTTTTGTAATCAAAATCTAAAGTTTTTCCACAAGCCATAACTGGTAACACCTGAGGGTTTGACTAATACCTGGAACAATCATTACCGTCCCATAAGGTTCTTATGCAATGGAAACGATGTTCACTACTCCAGTAAATAGGACGAACCTTAGATACGACAGATATTTCTAGTCCGCTCAGCTCATAGAACCCTTTGGCTCAGCTATGAGCCAGAAAGCTAACGCTATGCAACATTCAAAGTCAATAACATTGCGTGCGGTTGACAAACAGTAAATATAATTTGACAGTATGTTTAACAACAAGACTAGCTAGCTAGCCAGCCATGTCATTGTCCCCAAATCAATATCAAGATTTTCACGAACAAATGAGATAGGCCATGTGTTACTGTCGGCCGCAGCCTGAAGTAGCGAGTTGAATAGCGAATGGGATGTGAGATGATCGCTTACCGTATGTGATGCAAAGTATCAGTAAGTTCAGAGGGGCAGTGTACTTCTTGCAGCTTGTGTGTTACAGCCGCCATCCTGTGGTGTTCAGAGGATGAGGCACTATGCTATGTTTGCTCATTTTAGATACAGGCTGACGCTACGTAAGTTACCCAGCGCATTAATTTAGAACGGCGAACAGACAGTTTGACTGGAACTACTTAGTAGGTGTACATTATCAGGAATTAATGGACACCCTGCAGCCAATCAGAATCGATGGTATAAACTTGTATTATACAACAGGTAGTTCCGACCTAGCGATCTGATTGGTCAACTAGACATTTAGAACGTGCTCAAATCAGCATGACTGCACACCTAGCCGTGCTCATCACTAAATATTACTCCGCCATATAGTATCATACAATATATTTAAATATAACGCTACGGTAACTCTGTTCAGCCTTGATGTTACCAGACGCTCTGCATCCTCCATCAGCTGTGCCGGTGAGTCGGTGACACGGCGCTACTAGCTTAAAAATACATGTGAAGTTCGCGGACATAGTAGCTAAATCTGTCCATGGAAAAATGATTTTTTTCAGCAGATATCTTAGTTACAACAAGACTGAGCTAGCAAGGCAGTTTTGTGTTTATATGTGTGGTATTTATTCAGTTTGGGAAATCCTGCGATCTCTAGAAAGCATTAGCTCAAGTTGGCTGGCTGACTCAACAGGGACTAGAAATCGTCTCTGTTGCTAGGTCGTTGCTAAGGCTCCGCCTACTTGCTGGAGTAGTAAACTAGGTTCCATTACATAGGAGTCTACTGACGTGACTGATTGTTTTCCAGTTATTAGTCAGACCCCATGCATTTCCAGGGAAACGGAGATAACACTAGCAAAACGTTTTTTATTTTGAGAGCGAATTGCCCCACAATATGAATACATTTTGATTATATCTTTTATTTTGTTGGTAACTGTTGTATAATCGCAATATTACACGAGAGGGTGTGCTTTACCGTCATTATTGGCGGCACTTCAGTGATGCTTACGGATGCTCCTGACCGCATCACTGTCGTGCCAACAATGACGGTAAAGCACACCCTCTCGTGTAATATTGCTTAATTAATGGACACCCTGCAGCCAATCAGAATCGAGTATTCACCCAGACCATGGTATAAACTTGTATTACTCACCTAATTACTCTGTGAACACTTATAGTAATCTCAAAGAGTTGATCATAGTCAACCTTTAAAGGTTTCATGCAAGGAGTCTGAGGACAAGACAGAATGAAGGGAGGGCAGGATGTGCGAGTATGCGCATGTCCTTAAGTTGTTTATCACCAGAAGAGCCGAGTGGAAAGTTGAGCAGAGCCAAAGTTGAGTCAAAAGTTGCCACCCATAGCATTTCATATAAACCAGACAAAACAGGAAAAAGCCTGTCAAGAAGATATTAATGACAGTTGGCTCAAGGCTATTGATTGCGCAAGTAGGATGTGTAGCAAATCCCAGAAATCTGTATAAAGGAGTGTTTCTTTGTGTGCTTCAGTTGCTCTGCAGACCGACTTGGCTTCTGTTACTTTATGTAATAAAAGTCTATTGGATTTGAAGATTCTGCCTTTTGAGTTTTATTTGAATTCTCTGTATCATCGGCCACCACAGAGCGATTAGCGATAGAGAAAAAGAAAGACAGAGGGAAAAGGAGAGAGAGAAAGAGAGAAAAAAGAAAAACAGTGAGAGAGAGAGACAGAGACAGATATAGAACGAGTGAAAGAGAGTGATGAAAAGAGAGAGAGACCGAGAGAGGTAGAGGAACCAAGAGAGAGAAAATGAGATGAGAGACCAAGAAAGAGAGACAGAAAGAAAGAAAGACAAAGAGAGAGGCAGAGGAACAAAGAAAGAGAGAACAAGAGATTAAGACAAAGAGAGAAGCACTTATTTTGAGAGAAAGAAAGAAAGACAGAGGTGAGGTAGATAGAAAAGGAGAAAGAGAGATGTAGAGAGACAAAGAAAGAGCTGGTGAAAACAAGACAAAGAGGGATTAAGAGAAAGATATATTTCAAGAGGGAGAGAGAAAGGAAGACAGAGAAAGAGAGGTAGAGAGAGATAAACAGAGAGAGAACAGGACACAAAGAGATTAAGAGAGAGAAAAAAGACAGAGAGAGGTAGATGGAAAAGGAGAGAGAAAGAGAGATGAACAGAAAGAGAGAGAGAGAGAGGGACGAAGAAAGAGAGAGAACAAGACACAAAGAGAGATTAAGAGAGAGAGAAAGACAGAGAGAGGTAGAGAGACAAAGAAAGAGAGAACAAGACAAAGAGGGATTAAGAGAAAGACTTATTTCAAGAGGGGGAGAGAAAGGAAGACAGGGAAAGAGAGGTAGATGGAAAAGGAGAGAGAGAGAGAGATAAACAGAAAGAGAGAGAACAGGACACAAAGAGAGATTAAGAGAGAGAGAAAGAAAGACAGAGAGAGACGTAGATGGAAAAGAAGAGGAAAAAAAGAGATCAACAGAAAGAGAGAGAGAGAGGGACAAAGAAAGAGAGAACAAGACACAAAGAGAGGTTAAGAGAGAGAAAGAAAGAAAGACAGAGAGAGAGGTAGATGGAAAGGAAGAAAGAAATAAACAGAGAGAGGGATGAAGAAAGAGAGAACAAGACACAAAGAGAGATTAAGAGAGAGAAAGAAATACAGAGAGAGGTAGATGGAAAAGGAGAGAGAAAGAGATGAACAGAAAGAGAGGGACGGTGAAAGAGAGAGAAGACACAAAGAGGTTAAGAGAGAGAAAGAAAGAAAGACAGAGAGAGGTAGCTGGAAAGGAAGAAAGAGATAAACAGAGAGAGGGATGAAGAAAGAGAGAGTACAAGACAAAGAGAGATTAAGAGAGAGAAAGACAGAGAGAGGTAGAAAGACAAAGAAAGAGAGAACAAGACAAAGAGGGATTAAGAGAAAGACTTATTTCAAGAGGGAGAGAGAAAGGAAGACAGAGAAAGAGAGGTAGATGGAAAAGGAGAGAGAGAGATAAACAGAAAGAGAGAGAACAGGACACAAAGAGATTAAGAGAGAGAGAAAGAAATACAGAGAGAGGTAGATGGAAAAGGAGAGAGAAAGAGATGAACAGAAAGAGAGAGGGACGAAGAAAGAGAGAGAACAAGACACAAAGAGGTTAAGAGAGAGAAAGAAATACAGAGAGAGGTAGATGGAAAAGGAGAAAGAGAGATGAACAGAAAGAGAGAACAAGACACAAGAAAGAAAGACAGAGAGGTAGATGGAAAGGAAGAAAGAGAGATAAACAGAGAGAGAGAGGGATGAAGAAAGAGAGAGAACAAGACACAAAGAGAGATTAAGAAAGAGAGAGGTAGATGGAAAAGGAGAGAGAAAGAGAGATGAACAGAAAGAGAGAGAGAGGGATAAAGAAAGAGAGAGAACAAGACACAAAGAGAGATTAAGAGAGAGAGGGAGAGAAATACAGAGGTAGAGAGACAAAGAAAGAGAGAGAACAAGGCAAAAAGAGGGATTAAGAGAAAGAGAGAAGCACTTATTTCAAGAGAGAGAGAGAATGAAAGACAGAGAGGGAGAGAGGGACGAAGAAAGAGAGAGAACAAGACACAAAGAGAGATTAAGAGAGAGAGAAAGGTAAAAAGAGGTAGGCAGATAGACAAAGAGAGATTAAGAGAGAGAGAGAGAGAGATTTGGGGAAAGCCTGGAAGTGATCCATGCCCGGATCACTTTGGCAGTGAGCAGACAGGAGGCCCGGCCCTGCAGACCGGGACCGCAACACTCCACATCCATCACTTATTCATTAACTACAGAGAGGATGGACCGCTATCCCCGAGACACTCCTGCATGCAGCATGACAGAGAATACTAAACCCAACCTGAACACTTTATGCTTTGGTTTTTTTTTTTTTTGGGTGGCGGCAATGTTCAGGCTGAAGTGGCGACGAGTTTATTTGCAGAGAGGATGGTCGCAAAGTGATTTTTTACAAAACAATGGGCGCAAATCCAAATGGAAGAGAGGTTAATAAGTAAATAGACAGAGAGAGAGAGAGAGAGAGAGAGAGAGAGAGCACCAAGTATCAAGTATCTGTTTCTCCTGGAAACACATCAGGAACACAGACTTTTCAAAAAAATCTCTGAAAGAACAGAGAACTTTCAAAATCTCAGCATCAACAGACAAAATGTGTCTCCTGCTTGGAGAAAATGTTGAAACAGTAGAACTCTGTGCTCAGTATGTGATGTCATGATGATGTCATGGTGATGTCATGCCATAATCTAAGAAACACATCAACTCTGTAAACTCTTCTTTAACTTTGCTTTTTTTTGTAATCATCACTGTTATTGTTGTTACTGTCCAGAAATATTCTGTGATGAATCTATATATTTAATATGCATTTTATTTTACTTTATTTCTATCTCATCTATGTTTGAATCTATGCTTTGGCAACATGTGCACATGTACATCATGCCAATAAAGCTCCTTGAATTGAATTGAATTGAATTGAATTGAATTGAATTGAATTGAGAGAGAGAGAGAGAGAGAGAGAGAGAGGGAACAAGTGCATCATAAACTCCAAGAAACAAGGCCAGCGCTTGTGGAAGCATGTATGTGTGTGTGTGTGTGTGGGGGGGGGGGGGGGGGCTGGAGGTGTGGGGGTGTTTGTGTGTGTGTTTGTGGACGAGTGTGTGTGTGTGTGGGTGACAGTGTGTGGGTGAGTGTTCTTGTACTTCTATGCTAGAAGGACAGAACATGTTTGCAAAGTGAGGTCGTTTTAGCCGCTCACTACAAGCGGCTACTTTAGCGTTAGGATTTGAGTTTAGGGTCGAGATTAGGATTGGGATTAAAATCCAAATTATATTTAGGCATCAAAGGTCAGGGTTAGTGCTGTTGCTACGGCGATGGTTCCTTTGGCGGTGCAAATATTTACAGTTCTGCGTCAGTGATTCTGCGTCGCGTAGATTGCCGAAACACTAGATGGCGGTGTCGTGCTTTGTTAACACGGAATAACAGAAGAAGTAGTGTTTACATTCTTCGAAACTCATATTCTGGATATTTCTCAACACGAATTCAGTGACATCTGGTAGTCGTTATAATTGGGAGATGAGGAGTCGTACAGAGGAACATATTTGCAAAGCAAGTCAGCAAGTCTCTCTTCCATCTGTTGTCTTCACTATCGGCCCACGTCAACCGGATACAGGTAGGAGGAAATATGAAGCGGTCAATCACAGTTCTTGTGGTCAACATTTACAGTTAGATTTTTGAAGAGGTGCAGTAAGCCAGTGATTCTCAAACTTTTTTATATCAAGGACCACTAATTTTGTGCACTTTAGGGCCATGGACCCCCATTTGATGAGATGTTTTTCTCTCAGACCCAAATCTGAGAATATTTTTATTGTTAGATATGATTTTGTCCACAATTCACTGTCTGTAATGTCGATCGAGAGACAACAGTGAAATAGTCATTCTTCTGCATTCTCTAATTGTGTTAACTTAACTAATGAAATAATACTTGAAATAATGCTTACGTTCAACATTTCATCAATTTGCTGGGGACCCCCTGGAACCCCCTCAAGGACCCCTGGTGGTCCCCGGACCCCACGTTGAGAACCGCTGCAGTAAGCTACAGCGGCACCACAAAGAGCTGCAACGTAGCTATGATGGCACTTTGACGCAGACGTATAAATTGACCTCAAGTTTAGGTCATGGTGAGAGTTAAGGATAAGCTTATAAAAATAATAATAATAATTAATTTGAGTTATTCTGCACTTTTCCTTCACAGTGAATCTTAAAGTGCTACAGAGTAAAAAAAAAAACAACACAAAAAGAATTCACTAAACAAAAGTTAACAAGAAAAAGCTTTTGTGAATAAAATGGGGTTTTTTTAGGCCTGTTTTAAAAGGTTAGTTTATGGTTTGGGCTTGGATTTAGGGTTCAGATTTGAATCCCTTGTTAAAGGATCTCATGTTGGATTTTTCACTGTTATTATCAATGACTCACTCATCTGTGCATTGTTATTTTGTTTTGAGGTGAAGATGCCTCCTGTGTGTTTTTATCTCATCTGCACAAATTAGTAATTTCTGTGTCTTCTCTTTGCTTGAATTACTTTGTCTCTAAGCCTCATCACTGCAAATAAATAGACTAAACCTGAACTAAATAACTGATTTAAAGCTAAACATTGCACCTTACACACCGGAGATGAAGATGATAAAGATGGTAATGGCAGCCATGATGGTGATGATGACCATGATGATAACAGAGTGATGGAGGAGGAGGATGCTCTAACGATGCAGCTGTGGACGGGGAATGTGATGTTCTACCTTGGGCAGCGCAGACTTCGCCATGCAGGTCGCATTTGCAGTCTCATCAGTCACCACTGGGATCTGTGGGCGGAGGGAACGTTCAGTTTGTTATTTCACACTGCTGTTTGTCAGGAGAGAAACAGTGACCCCGCTCCAGGAGCTAAACACCACACTTACAGGAAAAATCCACCGTTACACTGTTAGATATCATCAATCTTTGATGTTCGGTGCATTCCAGGAGTTATTTGTGATGAGGTTTTGCAATTTACTTTTTGGGGGAACCCACTTTCCCTCAACCTGCCTCGTCTGCTTCTACTTCAATTAGTGATTTCCTACATTTCCCAGAATGCCTTTTGACATCCCCCAGGGAGCTTGCCTGAGATTGTTGCATTCAGTACATGTAAAAGATTTAATCAATCATTAGCGACCATGAAAAGATTGAGCAGCGCACACTTAACAACTGCAATTTGCAGATTCCCAGTCTCTTGTGATACACACACAAAGCGACGGCTGTGTTTGGAGCACAAATCTAAAGAGCGCAGACTGTATACAAAAGGCCGAGAATAAGCGTATGCAGTTTTCATTGTACTCCTGTGCTCACGAGAACGTATTTTTCTGTGATATTTGTAATATTTTGATACCAAAACAAACATGCAGCCCATACGGCTTGCAGCAGTTGTGGTTTGTGCTGCGATTTGCACAGAAAAAAGAGGGAGAAGACATTCAGGTTTTGCACATTGGGATCGCAGCAGAGGGATTCGGCGGCTCTAGAAAGAAGCCCTCGCTTTTTGATTCTGAGGGACTGACACCAAAACCTGATGTTTACCGCTGATGTTCCTCTTCTAAGACTTGTTCTGGACGACAGTTCAGAGCCTCTGCTCTTTTCTATCTATAGCTCTCCTCTGAGGGGGGGAGTGAGGAGGAGAGGGGGTCACACCAGGCTCTGGTGTCAGCTTCCCCTCTGGCTAGACTTAACATAATATTTAATGATTCAAATCTATAGTGCAAAATAAACAGGGATAGTATATACATATGGATGGAAAACTGTTGATGTTTTAGATAGCTGAACCCTTTTCTGCTGTTAAAATCTACTGTAGCTGCTGGGAATATCTACATTTAGCCTGTTAACTGTAGGAATAAAAAAAAATACACCATCAAACAACACCATGGTCCAGCAATGCAAGGTACATCAGCAATAACTGTGTCTTCCTTTAACAGCCCTCTGCCTGTCATTTATCCTGCACTGAATGAAACCTAATGAAACCCAACGCTAAGCCTGCAATCATTAGGAAAAATAAGGCACAGTCATATTTAGATGAAACTCTTACAGTGTCTTCCGTTTGCTAATCTAGTCAGTGTTGACACTGGCCCACACACAGTGTTATCTTGAGCCTATGTTGACAATATTAGCTCAACGAATTATGTTTTCCATCCTCGCAGGGAGAGATAAGCTTAGCTCCATTAATGTATGCATGACCCATCTTCCCCGCATGTCGGCCGCTGATCTAGGTCAGCGCCGGGCCGGCCGTCTCTCTGGCCTCGCTCCTGGCCCGGGCCGCGGCTTACTGTGTCCCGCTTACCACCGGGAGAGAAACATGATCCCATGAAAAGTCGTGACACGAACACGAACTCTGAAACGCAGATTTACGTGCTGTGGACACAAATTATGTGTCACTCATGTGTTCATTTATCTGTTCCTCCACCCCGAATTGGATACTGTGACAATAACATGGATTGGACACAGCATTTTCAGCTAAAGGTTAATCAGTTTACTTGGTTGGGGTTAGGGAAAGGTTTTGGTCATGATTAAATAAGAAAATACTTTTGCTAAGAAATAAAAAATTGGGGCATTCTGGTGGGTCAGAGGTTTAAATTTGGATTTGAATCCGGCCCAGGACCTTTGTCTAATGTCATCCCCCTCTCTCTCCCAATCTTTCCTGTCTCTCTAAACTTTGAACTATGTAAGGAAGGCAAAAATGTCAAAAATTAAAATCTCAACAGTTGAAATTTCCTTTGCAGGAGCTGGGAATTGAACCAGGCAAACACTTACACTCTTGTCAGCCCACAGTGTCTGGTAACCAGTGTTGGGGAACTTTTAAAATAAATTAGTTACTTTACTTTCTTACTTACTTTACAAAATAAATAGGTTACAAAGTTACTCCTTATTAAAAGTAACTCGTTACAGTATTTTTGCGATACCCACTGCAACAGCATGTAGTAACAATATGGCTGCCAAGTGTGTCGATCAGTGTTTTAAAATGCAATGCAAGACTGTGACTCTGTTTCTAAAATAATTTCCCAGTCTCATTTACTATCTCATCACAGACTTAGACATTTTTTACATTAACAGCATGTGTTCTCCATGAGATTTGTACTGGTTTTTTTTTTAATTTGCATGAACCAAAGTGAAACAATATGAAAGAAAAATAAAAGCAACAACACTCTAATTTTGAAAATTAACTAGAAACAGATTACAGGAATTGAAAAATGAATGCGTTGAGTTACTAGTAATTTGAGTACTATAACACATTACCCTCAACATTGCTGGTAAATTCAAAATTCACTTGAACTTGAGCCACTTGAACTATTTCTCCAGCCAACTCGATTCTTATAAAAGCACAGCACCTCAAAATGTTGGTTGGTTGCCAAAGTGGCTTCTAGAGTGGACTAACGTAAAGATTAAGCAGTATTAAGCTGCTCTACTCCTACTGTGTACTTGGCAGCTGGGCGGCCTGCTGTTTAAAATGACCATCCCACAGCTGAAGGGTCACAGGTTCAATCCCCCAAAACAGCCATTAATCCTGTCAAAGCGTCCTGGAGCAAAACACTGAACTCCTACCTGCTCACTCATCACTTCTACCCTAACATCCCTCATTTGGGACCATCATTACAAACACATGTTTCACAGCCAAACTTTGTTCAAAACCACATAACTTTATTTTAAATTCTAGTCAAGATCCCAAGGTTTCCAAAGATACCAAACATGTCAGGCTGAATTACAGTTTCATGTGTATAGAATGATGCACAAGATCTAGATCAAGATCTTTTTCCCCCTGGGTTTGAATATTTCACTCAGTAAGCAGCTAGAGCTTCAATGAAGCATTGGAATGAGTAGATACAGGATATGGATCTGACATGGCTGTACAGTTAGGAAAAACAACATTTCTAACTTTGAAGCTACTTGAGGGGAAATTCAAGGGTAAAGTCAGCTAAAGTCAGGGTACAAGGGGTTAAGAGGAAATTTAAGGGGAAACTCAAAGTGCAAGTTGCTGTGGAAAAGAGCCTTGGCTAAAAGTAAAACTGTGACAGGTACCTGCAGGTCGCGGACCCCTCTGTCGGTGAACGTCAACACGTAGATGACGGCCTGCCCCCCCACGTACAGCGTGTTGGTGCCTTCCTGGTGGTACATGCTGATGTAGTTCTCAGGTTTCATGAAGCGGAACCTGGGGGGTTCTGAGGGTCAGAACAGTGTGGATTAGAGGGGTGAAGTGGCATGAAAGAGTTTTGTGTGTAATGTTTGTTTTTATGCCTGCTATGAAAAATGCCCTGTGATGATGAATTGAATTGAGTTGAATAATAAATTGAATTAAATTCTAAAAAGAAGTTGAGCACTAATTTCTGGCTGTATAGGAGCACCCAAGATCTATAAAATACTACTACTACTGCTACTGCTACTACTACTACTGCTACTACTAGCCTACTACTATTACTACTACTACTGCTGCTGCTATTGCTACTACTGCTACTACTGCTACTGCTACTACTACTACTGCTACTACTAGGCTACTACTATTACTACTACTACTGCTGCTACTGTTACTACTGCTACTACTGCTACTGCTATTACTAGGCTACTGCTACTGCTATTGCTACTACTGCTACTACTAGCCTACTACTGCTGCTACTACTACTGCTACTACTAGGCTACTACTACTACTACTAATAATAATATTAATACTCAATATAGTACTTTTTTTTTAAAAAAAACACTGTTACAAAGCACAAGGGATAAAAGACACAAAATAAACAGCAAAAGCAATATAAAAAAGGAAAGAAATATAAAAAGCAAGGGAGTCATAAAACGGAGGTCAAAAACAATAATAAAAGGTCACTGCATAAAAGCAACTCTGTAAAATTGAGTTTTAAGAAGTTTATTTAAAAGATGATCCAGATTTTGCAGCCTAAACTCCTCAGGCAAAGTCGGTCCAAAAGTCGAGGAGCCGATCACCTCCGGTTTTTAATCTACATTTAATCTGCAGCCGGTAGAAGCTGAGGCTCGAGGACCTCAGGCTCCGAACCGGTTTCATTTACCAAAGTATTGGATCTGACGTTTCTGCCCTTTGTGGTGTTAAATTACATGGAGAATCCAAACAGAAAACCGGCTTGGGTGTCGGAGGAGAGGGCGTTTGGTGGGAGCGAGAACATCACTGGAATAATCAAGTGGGCAAATCCCATCACAGATGTTTGGATGAATTAGTCTCAGAACTCCTCCAGAAGGCTCAACGGGAAATTTTGGCTTCCCAGAGTCACCCATCCAATCAGACTTACAGTCAGTACACACTACAGTTACAATATACTGCAACTGCACCTACACTTAGTTTTAGCTTTTAATTACTGTTCCCACTGAGCAATTTTACATTGATTAGCCATTTACAAGATGTCTAAAATGAAGCTACATAGGGTTTAAAAGAGAAAGTTTGGTAACATGGTAACAGTTTGGCAATAAAGCATCATCTTGTACTTTTCTGGTGCATATTTTTGATATTTACAGCTGTTTAAATAAAAGTGATACTAAATAATATGATAATATAATATAATATAATATAGTGATTGCTGATTTGTAATGATTTTCTTCACCTCACCCCTAAGTAGTGTTGTAGTACTCGAGATCGGTCTTGGTCTCGAGACCGGTCTTAAGACCACATTGTGATGGTCTCGGTCTCGTCTCGGACTCGACTGCATTTTTACTCGGTCTTGACTCGGTCTCGGACAAAGAGGACTCGGAATTTTATTTCAAGACCAGTCGAGACCACAAGTGCAGTAACATCATTACCTGCCGGTGCATTGTCTGATTTATTTATTTTTTTTACTGTGATTGGATATAAAACTTTCCCCCTCAAATTGCAACCGATAACTTGGCTTATTTTAAGTTTGACAGTTTATTAACCATTAAACGCTGCCACCCTCACCCCCCTCTGAGCTGCACCAAGAAAGAGAACGCAGGATACAGGAGGAGAGAGACAGGGGGAGAGAGACAGGAGGAGAGAGCACCATGTGTGGCTGAGGAGGAGAGAATGAGAATAATACAATTTGCCTACAGAAATCACAGAGAGTTTTGCAAAACAGTTCTAAGAACAAGCACCGATTCCATACAGGCACATGGCCCGTTCAATTCAATGCGGTGCATTAAAGCATTGCGACACAGTTATCGGTTAAATTATAATTTCACTAATGTTAGGCTTAAATTCCACAAGGTAATAACGTTACCGTTAAAGTCTGTAGTGCAGCAGAAGACGTGTTATCAGGTTACTGTTTATACCGTTACTAACAGGCGAGTAAATTGTGGAATTTTAAGTTTCACTTTCGTCTGCACAGCGGGGCTCTGGCAGGTTGAGTAGGGGAGAGCGGGGCAAGTTGGCACATTGGTCAAAGTCAAAACACTATAACATAAAAACAATTTGTAGCCTATATATGACAGTAAGTTTATGTTTCTTCTCATTTCAGGAATCAAAATAATTATACATTGTGACATAAAAGCAAGGGTCAGCTATAACCTGATAATAATTTTGAATGTTTTAGTGAAGCTATCTGCTCAGGGTGTTTTAACACTTCTGTTTCATTCTGCCCACTGTCTTCAGCCTTTCCAAAGGTCAGTGAAATCGAATTGCAATGTTTCAAAGGATTGCCTTCTGCCACCGAGTACATACTGTACATCCATTTGTATTTTACTTAAATTCCTAAATAATGCTTTCTTTCTTTTTGAATTTTAGCAGAGAAATGGTGTAAATGTAGAGCCATCACTCTGATTACATGGTCTTGAAAATGGACTCGCATTGGTCTGGTCTCGGTCTCGACCCCGTCTCGCCCCCCTTCGGTCTTGGTCTTGACTCGGTCTCGCCCCCTCAAAGTCTTGGTCTTGACTCGGACTTGATACGCTCTGGTCTTGGTCTTGACTCGGTCTCGGTTTAGGTGGTCTCGACTACAGCACTACCCCTAAGACATCATGTCTGACAGCAAAACCATAGTGGAGCACCGCCAACCACCAATCCAGGTTTCTAGCCAACTAACATTACGTTTCTATGGTAACAGCGACCTCTCCATTGGTGGGAACTCGCTAAATCTTGTGGGTAGTGTAGTATTTCACAAGGAACTCAGGCAGGATCTCTTAATATGATGCTGACATCAGATTGACTGACGGCTTCTACAGGAACATATACAGTCGTTTGTTAGCTCATGTTGAGTCCACCTCACACCGAAAAAATGTTATGGCTAATTCCCTATGAGGAAAATGAATGTGAAATTTACTTCCAGAACGATATGAAGTTCCCTTGAACAAGACATTGAACTCCTTCTTCCTCCCCTAACAAGAAACAAATTTAACAACTGAAGAAAAGCAAAATACTGTGAAGCTATTTTTGGCACTAGTTTCCCCTCGTACATGAAGAAAGGATTCTGGATTGAGAAGGGAAAAGCAAAGACAAAGTCAAAGCTTTGTTTGATCCAGCTATTCTTTCAAGCTTTGCTGTCCCGATGCAGCAGAAGTAAGCCAGTTGCTATTTTCATTTAAAGCTTTCACTGCAAAGTCGTTTTTTGTTTTGTAGGTGGACCTCAAGGACCCGCAATAACAATTTGCCAAGAAATTCAAATCAGACTCAGAGGTTGAACGGAGCTTTTGGTATCGATGTGTTCGGGCCGCGGCCTGAGAGAGAAGGTCAGCTGAAACTACGGATGAACTTTGGAAAAATGTTCTCATATATTTGGGATGTAACTGGAGGAGTTAACTCATCTTCTCTCTCTCTCCGTCTCTATCTGTCTTTCTCTTTTTCTCCATCACCCTCTCTCATCTCTTTCTTTTTATTTCTCCCTGTCCCTCTTCCTGTCTCTGTTTCTCCTTCTGTCTTTCTCTTTCTCTCTCTCTCGATCTCTTTCTCTTCCTCCTTTTCTCTCTCTCATCTCTTTCTCCTTCTGTGTCTCTCGGTCTTTCTCTTTCTTTCTCTCTCAATTAAATTCAATTAAATTCAATTTAAATTCAATTCAATTCAATTCAATGTGCTTTATTGGCATGATCATTTAAAAACAAACAATATTGCCAAAGCATGTAACAAGAAATTAATCGTCAATTAACCAACATTTCAGAAAATGAATCCCATCCACTCCCCCCCTCCCTCTCCTCTCTCTCTCTCACTCTCAAATTCAAATATGCTTTATTGGCATGACAGGAAAAAAATCTATGTTGCCAAAGCAGTACAGCATTTCAAATGAGGTAAGATTGCAACATTAACTAATAATTAATAAGGGATAAACAATAATCTAACGATTATTAACAATCATGTCAACAACAGTAGCAAAAGCAGTTCAGTAATGTTACTGGTGCAGTTCAGTTGTTTAATTCAATTCAGTTGATAGCAATATTGTAAAGAGAAGAACTGTTTGGAAAAGAGTAAATAAAGGGAAAAGGAAAGGAGGGTACATTTGTAACAGAAAATACATTTTCACCATTTATATTCTCTCTCTCTCGCTCTCTCTCTCTCTCTCTCTACACACACACACACACACACACACACGCACACGCACACACACGATGGTATTGCTACACTTGTGAGGACCTTCACTGACTTGCTCCATTCCCTAACCCCTAACCTGACCCTAACTTTAACTCTAAACCTCTTAATGAAGCGAGGGGCGACACAATGTGCTCACTTTGGACGATTTTCCTCATTGTTCTATCCTTGTGGGGACATCTGGGCCTCACAAGTATAGAAACACACAAACACACGCACACACACACACACACACACACACACACAGCTCGGCGCTGTCCACGGTGCTGAAACAGCGCCAGATCCTCTCCAAGGTTGCGCTCGGGGCTCAAACTGCGCCCTTTGATCGATTCTCCTCCGCTTGTTTTCGCGGCCAGATTCAGATCTGGACTTGGTGTCGGTTATAGACGGCTGTCTGCGGGCGATTGCATAACAATAAGTTGATTGATATGACGAGCACGTCTGGACCATCTTGTCCGCTTTGTATTGCTCATCTGCCAGGAGGGATACAGTGCATCTCGACTTGACACGCAGCCCCTGTCTCTATTGATCGTGAATGCATTAGAGGACTGTGCGAGGTGTAAAAGGCGTGAGTGGAATAAATAACCGGCAGTCGGCTCGGCTCTGCGTGGAATTTTCCATTCATTTCTCTCTCTCTCTCTCTCTCTCGCTCTCTCTCTCTCTCTCTCTCTCTCTCTCTCCCTCTCTCTCTCTCTGTATGTGTGTATGTATGTATGTATGTATGGCGGCTGGATGGAGGTAACGCATGCCTCTCTCTGCCTCTGCCTCTCTCCTATAGAGCCTGACTCCTCTGCAGCAGCAGCAGCAGCAGCCTGCCACATCCTGCACCTGCATTGCAGCTCTGCAGGCAGGGCGCTACAGTGTGTCGACCTCCAAAGAGACATTTTTCACCATAATGATGCATTTCAGCGGCGGCGGGCGGCTGTTTGAAGGGTACAGTGTCACAGTGTTTAGTGTTTCACAGACGCCATGTTCCTTCAGAGGTCCAGGGGAGCCGGGTTTGTGCGCTCTGTTGACTCAAATACTGTATATTCAGTTAATATTCTGTCTGCGCGCCTGGAGGCGAGGAGCCCATCTGATATATATAGGGGACAATTACCAATTAGAGCCGAGGTGCCCTAATTGGTAAACAACCGGCGATGTTGCGTTTCAATGACGACAAACCAGCGACTGTACACGCACTATAATGCACAGAGATAAACCAAACGCACAAGTTATCAAAAAACCTAACAGAGCAGCCACAGCATGCACAATACACACAGATCAAAATGCCTCTAGGAGAAATACTGAGTAGCTGTTTCCATAACCTGGAGACGAATTAAAACATGAAACAGGCTCAGAAAATCTCCAATACTCAAGCTGGATCTAAGTCTTGTATTAAAGGGCATAAAGGGGAAAGCAGATGAGTTTTCCTCCAAATTCTCGTCGTGTCAAAGACAGTGGACATGTGTGCAGGGCCTGAAGGGGGGGTGCGCGTAATTTACTACTTGGTCAGCAGGGGGAGGGCGGTGTTTTAACAGATCAATCCAGAGGTAACGCCGCCAATATGGCTTTATTCGTGCAGTTTGCGGCAGCTTTTCTCAATGTTACCCTGGTCTGGCTGTTTGAGACAAGGACGTCAGTAAATCTAGACTGTTCATAATAATAAGTGAATGACAATTATTGGCTGCATCACCTCATGATTAAACTCTCACTCTGTTTATTCATTCATTCATCCATCCCTTCATCCATCCATTCATCCAACCCATCCATCCATTCATTCATTACCCTACAACGACTAATAAAACAAGGTCCTTCAGCCAAATACTTGTCATTCAGCCAAATACTTGGCTGAATGACTTTGTGTTAAAACCAGACAACATCCAGAAAATATAGGACTGCCTACCGTGCACAACAAATTTCAGGCGAGGTGACTTCCCGGCGAAAACCGTGGCAAAAAGCGGCAGCAGGATGAAATAATTCATCATTGGGGATTTTCCGTCTGTGGCCGCTTTGTACAATTATTCAGCCAAAAGAAACGCTCTCCAAAATCCTCCTTCCTGCAGCCGCCTCTATGGTTTCTCTCCGATCTCTGTAACGTACTGCGTCCCAGATCTGTGCCGCTGACTACTGGTCCCAGTCCTGTCTTGTCTGTCTGCTGTGCCGACAGTCCAGTTTGGAGAAGCCGGGGTATCAGGCTCCACCTCGGAAACAAAAGGAAAAGGGGGGAGTGTACCAAGGGCGCAAAAAAGAAAAGTGGGTTTGCAGAATTGCCTGAAAACGGAGACTTTTGGAAACAGTCATGCAGGATTACGCGTCATACCTGTTGCTGACAGAGAAGGAAGATTTTCACAGATTTTCTCATTTGACAGCCTTAAAATGACAGCGCGTGACTTTCCATCCGTTTCTCCAGTGATTGGATGAAATAATTAGGCTTTTTGCGACGCCAATTTTAACATCGTCCAGGTTCCAGGTTTCAGACAATATTTCATAAATGTAATATTTCTAATGCTGTTGAAAACAGACCTAATTCAGACCATGACACAAAGCGTTTGCATATACAAATTCATGAGTTATTCTGATTTCACATCAAGATCTCTATAGCCTGTAAGCCTTTTCTCTGAAGACACAGGCAGAGAGCCATTTTGTTCATCAGTGTTTGCACTTCAGTCATTACACCAACAGCCAATAATGATATTGCCTCAGCAACTGCTTCTACTGTACTAATCAATATCTGTCAATAGTCCCCTGAGTGGAATAAGGATGAATCAGCATTTTAGCTCTGCTGTGCTTGCATCTGTGGGGTTGAATTGACTTAAATTTGAAAAGATGCATCAATATGGCAAATGGCAAATGCTTATCAATGGAAACGACTAAAGGGATGCTCCCATGATAATGGAATTGCCCTGTATGTTATGTTATGTTAGGAATCCAACATTGTACAGTCATGTGGGTTTCTGTGAGAAACTTGGGGAAATTTAGCTGTTGTTTTAATTGCCAGAGTTTTGAGGAATAAATCAGCATATTAAGAAAATACTTAGAAAAACGTATGAGGTGATATATTCCCTTGTTCACCTATAGGTCGAACACAGGTGAGTCCTTGGTGAAACCCATAAAAAAACCCACAGTAAACCCATATAGCACTCTTTGACCCAGTTGAAACCTGAATGCAACCCACACAGGCTTAAATTATTACAGGTCATGTGGGCCCAAGGCAGATTGCCCAGTGTCCTCACCCAGTCAGAACCCATCAGGACCCATTTGGTCAAACAACAGCGGATTCTCTGTGGAACAAACAGACCAACCAGCTGAGGCCTCATCAGGCCGTCTGTGAGCCAAAGGGACCTCACATGGAAGCAGATTGGAGTTTTAGTTCTGCAAACATTTCTGTGAGGCAGAGCTGCTCTGGGGGCAGAGATAATCCTTCAGGTTGAGTTGAGCCTCAGTGGGCGGAGCCAAAGGACCACCGTTTTCCTGAACGCTAACTGGCAGACTTGAACTAAAGAATAATCTCTAGTCAAATATATATGATATAAATTAAAGGTATAAATGGCAATGAATTATTTTTATGTGATGTTGGAAGGTCAGGAGCCATGCATGATGTCACATTTCCTACCAATATGGTGTTACCATACACACAGCTCATTGGCTGTGGCTGTCATTTGATTATAATAACCTGTTAATTTATTACAATTACCTGTTGTTTTCCTACCAAGATGGCCATGTGCTGATGGAACAGAATGCTATGAATAGGCTAGTATGGCTGGTTTGAACTTGGAGCTAGGCTAACTAGCTAACCTAGAAAACTTAGTATGACCAATTATGACCAATTTTTTGTCGGTTAGTAGCAGAGTGCTAGGCTTCCGAGAAATGTTTGTAACTAAAACTCCAATCTTCCCCATGGAAGTGTTGGCTGGGGCAAGTATTTAGAACAGGGATCTCAAACCATGAGCCATGGAGGGCCGAGAGTCTGCAGGTTTCTATTCCCACCAAACACTACAGCAGCTCATTTCACTGATCAGCTCCTCCAGTCTGGCTGCAGGTGTGTTCATTAGTGAATTGTTGTTTGGTTGGAATGAAAACCTGCAGACTCTCAGCCCTCCATGGCGGTTTGAGATGCCTTTAGAAGAAGAAGAAGATGACTTAACTGGTCATTTGTCTTTTCACACATCCCTCCTACACACACACTGTATATATATGCTATACAGCTGGAAAAGGCCTCATCCTGCTGGTAGCAGGAACTGAACCAGCAACCTTCTAGTTCTTGGTCAGCCTCCCAACCTGTGGCTTCTATTTGGCACCTTGTAGAAGTTTAGCTTATTTTAGTTTTGCTTAGTTGCACAGTGATAAAAACAAACGAAGTGATAAAAAAACTGACAAAATGCAATGACAAAAAACAAAGAAAGAAGAGATGCAATTTGTGCAGGTGACATAAGAAAGACGAGGCTTGTAACACATCATCTGGATTGGATGTCAGAATCTAAATGAAAACATAATGCAACATGATGGAAAAAGGTAGAACAACAATAACATTCATAAATTCACAAGGGAAATATAATAGATTGAAATTAAAATCATGGGGGAAGTGAGTGAGATAGCGAGTGGGTGGGCGAGTGTCCACGTGTGTGTGTGCACCTGTGTACGTGTGTGTGTGTGTGTGTGTGTATGTGTGTGTATGTGTGTATGTGTGTGTGTGTATGCATACAGAATGAGATGCGGAGTAAATCCTGAATCAGATTCTGTGGATCATCACTGAATTTCCCAACGCAATCAAGTTAAAGCAGCACAAAATGATTATTATTGCCTGAGATATGGTTACAAAACACTTAACAATAATTAATGCAAATTAAAATATGCTTGCTAACTATAATGAATAACACTGAGAGACCCTCAAATTATGGGGTTTTAGCACCACTTGCTGGTGAATACCAATATAAAGCTGCGGACCTCAGGATGACATTGGAAATAAATGTATGGAATACTTTCATGTGTTATCCTCAACGGATATACATGTGTATGGCTATTTTAATATGTACACTTCTTTTTAGTTTAGTTTAGTGCATAGTGAAGAAATGTAGAGGCAATATGATAAATAAAATGCAAGGTTAAAAACACAGAAACGAGATATTAATTGCTCATTTGTGGAGGAGAGATAAAAACCTTAAACTGAGTGATACTAAAAAGGCTTTTTTTGAGTATTTGAGAGACTCAAATGTTGAATTTGGAGTTTGAAGGGACCGTGTACGTTCTCCAGAGTTTTTTTTTTCTGAACATGTGTGATTCATATTCAGAGTTGCTCCCCATTTTCAGTCATTCAGGCTGAAAACTCTTATTTTGTCTTTTCAAGAAGTACCTCTCCTTACCTTCTCCTCACTGAATCAGATCCCCTTCCTTCTACTCATTTTAATTGCTTGCAAAAAAATATATATCTCTCTATATCCCTTGTCAAGACCGAGACCAGAGCAAACTGAGTCCTATTCAAGACCTACTGAAGAAATAGTAAAAAAAAAAAACATGCACATTTCTTTTCAAATGCAAAAATAAAGATTAAGGTGTTTCTTAAGGATGAGCAGAGATCCAGATTTACCTGCAGGAGCTCTGTACTAAACCCTCCAACATCCAACTATTCAATGCACATTTGAGGAACATTTGAGGAACATTACACATGTTGAAATCCCTCAAATTGTTTGTAGTGCTGGAGAAAAATAAACCATGCATCAATAATAATCCCCTTTTTTATTTTTTAGCTGGCAGGAAAAAGTCAAATCAACATCCAAGACCAAGACAAGTCCAAGTCAAGATAGATATGAGACCAAGACAAAAAGTGTCTCAGCAGATTGGACTTGAGTACTACAGCCCTGTTTCTTAGCTCTAATTCCATTTATTTTCCGAGCACTTCACTCTTATTCTGATTCTATCGTCACAGGAATTTTGTCAGGGCAATATGGCCCTGAGATTTGCCCTGCTTGTAATTTTGGTGATCTAGGAACTTAAGCTTATTCCACTGTCACTCTGGATAAGTGTGTCAGCTAAACGGTTAAAATGTAAATGTGAAATGTATCCTGTATTGTAAAGACCTGATCCCTTTACCTTCAAAGCAGAATAGGAACCTAAATCTAACCTAACAGCAGATGTGAGGAGACCATAATGTTCTGAGTGGTGTGTGCTTGCCAGTCATTGGGAGGAGTGGCTTATAAACACCACTTTAATCTGCCCCTTGGCTTTCTGTCCAATGGGAGCAAATAGTTGTATTAAAATAGATAATATGACAGGCCAAGCTGGGCCTGAGGATAGCACCCGCCAGACAGACCTATATAACAGATTGAGACATGCAGAGGTAATCCAAAAGGGTTTAAATCTCTGCTCATACACGTGATTATCAGTTTTTTTGTTTTTTTCTGGGTTATTCTGGGCAACTGCATGAGACGGGCAAAATGATTTGCTGTCCATCGAATCCACTCAGAGCAACGCAAGCCTCTAAACTGTACTGAGGGAATGGCAGTGGATTCATCGGTTAACTCCTGGCTTATCACTCTCAAGCACATTATTCTGTCTTTTAATGGAGACTGAGCAGTTCACTTACCTTGGAAAGATATGGAGAAGGGGAGACAGTAAACGCTGATAAATTTCTGGTGAGATTCAGTCTTAAACCAGCAGGGGTAAATGTTGTTCCAGGGGAAAGGATCTCAACCACTACACTGTCTCTCAGCACACATAATCCTTTGTGTCCGATCAGAAAATAAAGAAAAACATGTAGTACATATAACTGCTAAAATGTATCGGTCATCTTGCAAAGGGGCAACAAGGCCACTTTTCTACTCAAATTGAATGAGCAAGTCCTCGCAACAGACTCAAAGCGCTGAGATTAAGTGCTTCAGTTATGCAGGAAAAGATGTCCTTCTCTTGCCAGTTTCCTAACAATAGCCATAGATTAATTGCAAATAGAGAAGATCCACTGAGAGACTGGCTTAAGATGATTGGATCTGTTTTTTTGTCTGATGCCAAAAGATATTACATGAAACAATTCAAGGCAATCCATACACACAAGGCAGGTTTAAATATAGCCATTTAATAATGTAAAATGCAAAAACATTGTATCTTATAAACAAGATAGCAAAAGAACAAACAAAAACTGACAGTGTTGTATGTGTACATAATTTACATCCTCTTTCCTGGCATAACAAAGAATTGTTTTGTGCGTGCTGCATCTACACAGTGAAGTTTATACAGAATAAGAGTGGCATATTTGAGTGACACTAATCCCCAGAACTAGATAAAGCGATAGAATAAAACCAGTGGACAGAAACGTCCTTGACCTATATTCGATATTTACAAGATGACGATGATTAGGTGTCCATTCTCTCTCTCAATGGTGAGAATGTTACTCAGGCACATATTTTTTTAGTTTATTGTGTTCCATGTATAGGTGGGTAAAAAATAAAAAAAAGCAGCTACTTGTAAAAAAAAAAAAAAAAAAAATCATAGCATTTTATGGATGGAACAAGGAGTCATCTAATTACATGATAAAATCCTATATTAAAACAGAGGGGAAAGTGATCCAATTTGGACCTGACAAAATTGCTTTGAGTATGAAATGGGATTGGATACATTCCTATGTACATTGTAGTATACAGTATGCCATCAGTCCCTTTACACTGCTATATGATCAATAATATTGAGCAGTACCCATAACAGAAAGAATATCTTCAAAGCAGCATACCTGAAACACACTGCAAAGGTCCAAAAAGGCTTGTCCAAAATTGAACCGTGAAGTTAGCTTCAAATGAATATCATAAACTATTTGGCTACAGTAGTCTATTCTATACATTTATTGCAAGTATCAAAAGCTATCAGCTATAGTCACATGTTCAGATGTTAGAGCCTCTAAAGTCTTACAACCAATGCTGAATTGACAGTCTTTGAAGTGATCCTCTGTGGGTAAGCAGAAATAGCGACCCTAGGGTCAAAAGGGCAAACGTTCAGTTGGCCTGTATTGGCAAGTCAAGACTTAAAGCTGAGCACACTTGTACAATATGGATGATTAACCAAGCACCTGATATGTTTGATAATGTAGGAACCTTTGATAATGTATCAAACTCAAACTGTCTTCATGTGTGTCACTCCCAAAATATATGAAAATTAACCACTATTTTCTAATTATATGTTAAATCAAAAGATTAGACCTGCGGTATTTGCAAATTCAAAATAGTTGATGAAGACAAATGCACAGCAAACATGAGACAGTCCCGCCCACAATCTGTTAATGTCTTTCTATTTCAGGATCATGAGATATTCACTAGTTAGTTGACATAGCCAAGTGAGCACTGACATCTAAGTTTCAGCTCTAAAATTAGAAGAGGACAAGCTCTAGCCCAACAAATTGGCTTTGATTTGCCCTCTGTAGTCACCTAGCCTTGTGATAGAGGTCTGTGGCCTTGAATGTCCCATTGGGGCTTCCATAGTGCAGGGGAAGTCACAGTCAATAAGATGACCCCCTTCAACTCGTCGTTGGCTTTAGATAAGTTTCATGGTGAACCTGCCACTGTCCCCTCCTTCCCCTCCTCCTCCCCCCATGGAGGTGCGAGGAACAAAGTCAATAGTTGCTGTGTGCTTGATCTGGCCTTTGCTCTGGCTCCAGAAAAACATGAAAACAAAACAGATGGCCACTGAGCTGAGGAAGGACAGGAAGCCCATGGTGGTGGCGATGATCAGTGTCTTTGCATCAAATGGGTATGGCTTGGCCATTTGAGCCGAGGAGTTGGCAGCTTGGGGGTTTGAAGACTCTATCCAGCCCTCCTCTGTGAAAAAGGGCATGGTGCGGTTACGAGGGAACCCCTTCACATGCAGACTGACAGTCAGGCTGTCGTTGCCAGCTGCGTTGCCTGCCAAGCACTGATACGTGCCACTGTCCTGAACCTGGGCGAAACGCACTTCTAGAGTACCGTTGGACAAAACCCTGATTCGCCCTGTTGAAGAAAGCAAGGACTTATGGGATGAGATCCAGGTGATAGAAGGAACTGGGTCACCCTCAGCCTTACAGGAGAAGAGGACTGTGGTCCCCTCCTCTACTCTCGCCTCCTGTGGCCTGCGGTCCATGATACGGGCGGGGCGACAGGTAAACAGTCTCGGGAGCTCCTTCTCTGAGAAGTCCCTGAACTCACGCTGTCGTACCGTATCCGGAGACAAACAAGTGGGCTGACGTCCATCAAAGTTCAAGCGTAATCGCCGGCGGACCACCCAGAGAAGTCGGCAGTCACATGCCAGGGGATTCCCATCCAACCTCAAGACCTGAAGGTTCCCCACGGAGTGGAAGGCGCTCTCCTCCAATGTGGTTAGCTGATTGGAAGTCACATTGAGCATGCGGAAGTAGGCCAGTCCCCTGAAGGCCCCTGGCTCTATTCGTAGCAGATTCCCTCCAGCTAGGTGTAACTCCTGGAGCCTCAGCAGGTCCCCTAGCAGATTACCTTGAATGACCGTGATGGGGTTGTAGGACAGGTCCAGGAAGCGCAGATAAACCAGGTGACGAAGCGCTGAGTAAGGAACTACACTGAGGTTGCAGCTGCTGATGACTAGCGAGGTCAGGTTAAGACCAATCAGGCTGTTGCTAGCCAGTGTGTCCAGCGCTGGCCAGTTTGAGATCAGGAGGCTGCGCAGACGGTGGAGCCGGCGGAAAGCATTATTGGGCAGTGCAGAAATAGTGAGGCGTAGCATGCGTAGACGTGTCAGGCTCTGGAGCTGCGACAGTGCCTCAGTGGGAATGGAGGTCAGATTGCTGCGGTCCAAGTTGAGTTCCTGCAGGTTCTGCAGACCGATGAAAGCCCGCTGGGAGATGAACACCAAGTCATTCTCTCCTGCTTCCAGCGTCTGCAGGTTCCCCATTTCTCTGAAGGTATAGTCCAGAAAGACCAGAATCTCATTCTCACTGAGATCTAGAAAGCGCAGGCTGGGTAGGCCTGAAAACACCCCAACTGGGATGATCTTGAGTCGGTTATTCTTAATACGAAGAGTCCTGAGGTTCTGCAGGCCTTGGAAAGCCTCCACCTCAATCATGGAGATTATATTATCACTGAGGTCCAACTCTTGAAGCTGCAGGAGGCCAGAGAACTGGCGGCGCCCCAGAGTCTTAAGCTTATTGCGGGATAAGTCCAAACGCCTGGCATCACTGGAAAAGCCTTCTGGCACTGAGGTCAGATGTTTGCCAGAGCAGATCACTTCTGTTGGGTCTGGTCGACACACACATCGTGGAGGACAGCCTCCTGCAGACACACCCAGTCCAAGCTGAAGCAGGATGCTCCATGCCCCCCATCGGACGACAGACTCCACAAACATCTTACCCCCTGCCTGAGAAGAGACACAGACATAAGTTCTAATGTTTTTTACAATCCATGCAGAAATGTCAATTATAGAACGTTTATACAATGGTTTTGTTGTTTTTTCAAAATACAGGACAAACAACATTAAATCCCAAGCCAGACATGTTTGTATTTTTACATGATTTTGTATTAGTTTTTTATATTAACATCGAGTTCAAACTTGTGTCAAGACTTACCGTTTCAATCTGGGGGTGCAGATTTTCATAACCAGTCGTAGTCAAGTTGGAATCAGACTTGAGTTAAGTCCTCTGCAGAGATGTGGTTCTGTTATTAACATGTCCTTAAGAATTGCCTAGAGAGAACAGAGAGAGAGAGAAGAAAAAGTCTTAACAAAATGAACAAAGAACTGATGGCCTTGAGGGCAAAGCTGAAGTTCACAACCTTTTGGGATAATATCCAAAAACATTGCTTGACCCTTACATGTCAGGGATTTTAGGAGTGGATACGACAGAGAACAGAACAAAAAGTGCACATTTTGAACAGCAGAGTGTAAGCAGGGTACTGTGTGAAGCAGATGTCCCAGCTGATAAGACCGGCCTACATCTCTGTACTGCAGACAACAAAATCCCTACTTAACTGATTATCAAAGAATACATCTCCTCGCATACTTTTTACTCAGCACATTTTATCCTCCCATCTACGTTAAAGACTGGAAAAGTAGAGTAATGAATCAGTGCTTACGCCCATGGAAGTGCTCACGTATGATCTGCCCTAAAAAAACTCATTAGTGTGTCCAGACCTATGCTTGCCGCCTTTCAAAGTGCAGATGAGGTCCCAGTGGGATGACAGTTTTGCCCCTTGAGCCAGGCATCTGGTTTTAGGCCAGCCAACTGGAGTCAGTGCCAGCGATAGGGCAAGGCTGATGTGCATTTTGTCAATATGAACAGTTTTCGTACCAAAATGAGAAAATAGTGAAATCTACTCTTACAAAATAATTAGCATCACAAAATGAAGACAAATACTGGTACCTTTTGAAGGATAGTAGGCAATTTAAGCAATTTGTTAACAAAATACTAGTTTTACTAACTGGATCCTCTATATTAAATGATGCACTTCAGGTAATGAGTTTTTTTTTTTTTGGTTTGTTTGTTTTTTCCCCAAAATACATAGCATTTTAGGAATGACCTCTTTGTGTACAGAACCAACTCGTAAGTTAAATTAAATACATAGAAGCATTCTATTGATAAAAACAAAATATTTCCAAAAAGGAAGTTTTCCAGGGATGAAGAAAAGAATCCATACTTTTTCACTGAAGACATGCATTTTTAAAAAATTCAAGAACTTTGTTACAAAATGAGATAACCAGCATTTAAAAATGATACCTACTCTTAGAATAATGACGGACATTAAAGTAATTCATCAAGTTAGGACTCATCTGAAGTTAGGATTCATCCGTTTTTGAAATACTGATAAATTTTTTTCAACATGGATATATAGTGTTTTGAAATGAAACACTTCAATTATACAACAGTTTAAAAATAAATAAATAAATAACTTTGAATGATCAAAATTGAAAATTCACCAGTCATTTTTTAGAAAATATCAAATTTTACAATGCTGAAATTAGTCAATGCTTTTGAATCTCAAGTAGGAAAATGTCTCACAGGTGTTCAAAACCACATCATATGGTGAGCCGCTGTGGATCATAAACATCAATATAGCAAATCAAAATAGACATTTCCAAAGCATCAAAAATGTTGTTATTATTGACGGCATTGGCTAAAATATGACAGTTTTACATTATTCCGTTTCAGGTTTGCCACTTGCCACTTGAATAAATAGGTGCTGGGAAAGTATGTAATGTAAGTAATGTATTCCCTATCCAACCACCACCAATGAGACACGCCAAGAGCAACAAAGGTGACCAACCTACAAAATCAATCCTAGTTTTTAACATTGCACCTAAAATTGCCCACACCTGCATGGAAACTGTAAGACATAAACACAAAAACAAAGCCCAAAACCTAAACTAAATTCCACTCAATCAGAGCTCAGTTATATTTCACATCATGCAGAGACATTGTATGTACTTGAAAAAGGGAGCTTAGACAATCCAGAAAAATTAAATACAATCAGTGAAAAATGCAATGCAGTTCAAAACAGTGTCCAACCTGCAGCAGCTGCAGCTTGTCACTGTCCACCATCAGACAGTTTCCAGAGTGTCGACTCGCCCTCGCCGCAGCCTCTCCTCTGAGTGGCCAAGTTGACGACAGTCCCAGAGCCGTGCAATCTTTGTCTCATCCCTGCTATTCACGCAAACAGCTCTTATACTGGCTGGCAGCGCTGACTCACAACCCAACACTTGTGCTCCGAGACACTCAGGACGAGAACTAGACCGATATATCAGTTGGCAGATAGACCAGACTGATACTGGCCTTTTATTAAATACTGGATATCGGCCAGTCACGACTGATCAATATGATAGAAGCTCCTCTCTGACCACAGCTGCTTAAAAAGAGCCTGGAAAACCTGCAATGGAACGGTAGCTTTTTGCTAATTGTTCACTTATGTTTTTTTTTTGCAAAGTAATTCTTCATTTAAAGCCCTAATGTATTTCAGAGAGCTTCCCTTACTATTGAATAGGTGAGCTGCTAACACTAAAATAATTTAATTACTCTGGGTTTCAATGGAGAGTTTTAGTATCTCATGCTTTAAATGTGGTTTCGGAGGCTTTTTTTTTTTTTACATCGTGACAAGAATAAAAATCTGTGGAAAAAATTGAATACCTGTAATATTTTTTTGGCCTGAAAATGTTTGAATTTAAACATTGAATACTGGCACAAAAGCTTGGCTATCGGGATTCAAAACCAAAATATCAGTCGAACCCTACTTAGACCCCTCGTGTCATCTGTGTGTAATACTAGGGAAGGAGGGGGGGGGGGGGCCTTTCACAATATAAATGTGTTGATCCCCTCTGTGCCGACTTGTGAGAGACTGAGACTGGCAGGTGTGTGATATCTCAGGCTGGTGGGCTGTCAGTCGCTGAGCCCCTTCCGGCCAATCAGGGACCAGGATTCCTCCTCCTCTGCGGCTCCGCGCTCACCCTACAGCTAGATTGCAGCCAAGGGTCGCGACCCCAGAGTCACGGCAAGAGCTGACCCTGTCTGTCAAATTAGAAAGTGAGGGAATAAATGCATTTGTAATTTTAAAACCTGTTTCTCGCCCTGCGTGGATCGTAGTCACGCGGTGTCGTGTTCTGTGTTAATTACGCTAACTATTTTCTATTACGCACAACCACTTTGTATTTCTATTAGTGACACTGTACAAAATTACTTGTGCTGCCAGGTATAAAGTCCAGAGCTGCTCCATATAGAATGAATGGGAGTCTATTTTGTGGATAGAAGTCAGAAGGTTTATTCAGAGTTTTATACCAAATGAGCTTTACACCACAATAATAGTGGTTTTAAGAACCAGAAAATGTGGCCTTATCTCCAGAAACACAGTTATCTGCACTGCAGGTTTTCACTGTCAAAGCACTTTGTAAACTCTGTTTTTAAAGCTGCTATATCACTAAAGTTATTATTATAGTTATTATTGTTATCTTTCAGCAGCTCCAGACTTTATACCTGATAACATCCTAAGCTTGAGACTTAGTTCTCTAGTATTCAGCTTTGAGACATACTTGTTCATGCTCATAAATATTGATCGGGCTGTCCAAGATAGGAATAACATATAGGAATTATTCAAATGAGTGGCGTTCCTATTTAAGCTGTCTGGTGGACGCTACTGAGGGGAGTCTCTCCGGCAGATGAGTTTCGTGGTTTGGGTCTAGCCATATAGCGCCTGATTGACCAATACAATGCTGTTTAACGCAGCTATATAAACCTTTTGCATAACTCCAAAGATCCACTCATCTAAACCCAAGCAGTGTCCATCTCTTATCTAATAAACCCTCACAATGCCAAATGCAAACAATATTGCAGCCAATCGGCTGTAACCTCCCCTCAGACAATCCTTTGGCAGAGTCCAGCAGCGTTTTTGGCGCTCTCCCGCATTCGCTTAATTCTTTGAAATAATTCAACTTCACTGTCTGTGCTTAGTTCGGCCTTCTTCCTCTCTCATCAGACAAAACTCATCAAGGCTCCCAGGCCCTTATCGCCTTACATCAATCTGTAGACAGTTGCCACCGAGTGTTAAAATTAGGACTTTCTTTGCCGGCTGCACACAGCTGCAGACTCACTCATTACTTGGCTGTCCAGAGTTGTTTTGGGTGTTCATCACATTCGCCAAACTGCTAAAATGAGCATTTCTGGTGCGGATCAAATTCAACAAAGTGCTAAAATGAGCATTTTTGGCGAGCATCACATTCAAGTACCAAATCGAGTGTTTTTGTGTGGATGACATTCAACAAAATGTTAATATGAACACTTTTCGGCGTGGATCACATTCACCAAAAGTGCTGAAGTGAACAGCGAGGCGTATCCTCATCTTACTGTAACATGGCCCGGAGCGGAAAAAAGGCGATGATTCTCAAATTAACTCGAATTCTTCTTTTCGCCTCTATTACGGCTTCATTAGCTTTGAGACAGAACCCGCTCGGAGCTCGACTCCTTAAAGCTTCACCTTATCTGACTGTTCCTCAAGACTCAATCTCTGCCTGTTACTTTGGGACCCGCAGCAAAAATGTGACAAAGGTTGACAGACAGCGTGCACTTACTGAGATGAAGCCTTGAGGCAAAAGGTTCCCCTCGCAGTGCAACAGGTGTATGATGTCTTACACGCAAAGCAGGAGCATGGCTTCAGAAGGGCCGGAGGGTGACAGTCTCTCTGTTTCCTCCTGAGTTTGCTTCCCAAAGTGGAGCAGAATTCGCTCCGCCACACACCCCATCTGACAGAATGCACAGTGGAAGCCAGGCTGCATTTTCTGACACTTGTCTCAAAGCTATTTTTAGCCCGTCACAGTGAGAAAGACAAGAGCTTGACTCAAATCCCCAATTAAAGCGGCTGGAACAGAACAACAGTAGGGATCACAGAGCGCAAATTGTTGAATGTGTGTGTGTGTGTGTGTGTGGTGATGGTGTATGTACGAGCGTGTACGTGTGTGTGTGTGTCTGTGAATATGTGCATGTCCGAGTGTCTATGTGTATGTTTGTGTGTGAATATGACCGTTTGTATGTGTTTGTTTGTGTGTGTGTGTTTATGTGTGTGTATTGTTGAATGCTTGTCTGAACGTGTAGTGGTGGTGATGGTGTGTGTGTGTGTGTGTGTGTGTGTGTGTGTGTGTGTGTGTGTGTTTACTGGCTTCTGGCACCTGCTGCAGTGTGGCGGCCCCTGAGAGCTCCAGCATGCTAGGAGCAAATATTAAAAGGTTTGTGGGCAGAACAGCTGCTGGGCTGGAAAACAAAAGTCCCCTTCCAACACTTTCCCCTTTTGCTCTGGCAAGGGGAAGAGGTTGGGAAGAGGCTCATTAACAAGAAGAAGTCGGGAATTTTGTGAAATGAGCACGGTCTTAAAATAAAAATACATGGTCCGTGCACGAAAAGTGAGAAAAGTATGTTGTCCCACCATGAAAGGATTCTGTTTAGGAGATACGACTAGAAACAAGGAGTAGTTTGATGTTGAAACATTGAAAGTAAGGGTGTGGAGGTCAGGGAGGGGGGCGGGGTCAGTTCTAAGCTCAAGTGTTATGACTGTGGTCGTAATTTTTGTTAGATGTGTGTGTGTCTGTATTATGTAAATAGGTGTGTGCGAGGACAAGGAGGTGATTGGTGGATCAGCTTCCAGCTCCGGCAGGTGATTGGCTGCTTCAAGAGGAAGTCTGCAATATAAAGAGCCAAGATGGCGATCTCCCATCTCCCTCCTCTCCCAACCGGCCACACTATCATGGTTTTGTTCCTTTCTTTTGAAGTTAATCGGGGTGGACTGCCAGTTTGGTTAACCTTTTCTCATGTTTATGTTAGTTAGGGAGGTAAGTTGTTGTCATTTGGTTTCTTTGTTTTCGTGAGGTTACATTGGTTGCTTCCCAGTTAGAATTGTTTTGTTTATGTTGGCCTTTGTCCACCCTGAAGTCAAATCAAGCTCTATCGACATTATTTAATCTTGTAAATAAACCCACTTTCTTTACATTGAGCTATTTGTCTTTGTGGCTGCTTGGGACTTGGGGAAGATGGGGCTTATTCATGTTGTGTCTTAGACACCCCTAGACTGGGCATAACACGAGCCAAGACGTTTTGTACTGTGAGTGTGTTTCTTATTTTACAACAACCAAAACCTTACTCTAATCTTAAAGCTGCAGTAGGTAACTTTCATGGATTAATGTTCATTTAGAAGTAATGAAAATAAATCGCCTTGTTTGTTGGCCAAAGACAAACAGGATAATGTGTCAGAATCTCAGAAGCAGCGGCCGCCCCGTTCCTCTGCTATTCTCGTTTCAAAGTGCAATGTGTGGAAACCCATCTGACCAATGAGGAGAAGTCTGGAGGCGGGACTCCGTCCTGTCAATCACTCCCCCTGTCACTCACTAGGAGGAGTGGGAGGTGGGTCAATCCTTCTGTTGGTTTGAATTTCCGGAAATTCAATCTCTTACCTACAGCAGCTTTAACAAGTTGTTTTTATTGCTTAACCTTAAGTTTTTGGCCTAAACTTAACCCCAACCTTAACTAAAGTTGTTTTACTTGCCTAAATTTAACCGTTAGCTGAACTTTTCACATGATGAACAGGTGAAAATAACATGTCCAGTTCATGCTGTTGTCGCATAATCTAATTTGCAGTTAAGGAATGTAATCTGCACATAATTCATGTCTGCAACGCGTAATCTGCATTTCAGAGTTTGTGCTCATTTACTTCACGGAATTTTATGAGACTGTGTTGGAAGTTGTCAAGCCGTTTCTAACTCGACCATTTAAAAAAAAAACAGCTGTGAAGAGAATGCAGACCTATGAATACTAATATTACCAAGCTAGGGTGTGTTTGCCTGGCTGCATATTTGAAATTGGCATGCGGGGGAGAGATAAAGAAAAGTGTGTGTCGGTCTGGCTGCGAGCTTCTGCCTGTGACAAATGTGATTATATTAATTGTGTGCCTCTGTGTCTACACGTTCATATGGATTCATTTCATCTGGATGTGATGGGTTAGTACAGAGTTTTGTTTTGGTTTTTTTTGCATATTTTGCAATGTTCAAATTTTTTTAGAAACTGTTGAGTTGTTCATTGTAAATTACGTGCGAGTGGATACCTGTGTTTGTGTACCATGGTCACCAAACCTAAAGTATCAGAGAGAGAGAGAGAGAGAGGGTGAGAGAGAGAGCGAGAGAGAGAGAGGGAGAGGGGGGGGGGGGGAATGAGAGACAGAGAGAGGAAGTTTCTCTACTGCCACAATGAAAAGCAAAATAATTAGAAACGTCTTTTTAAATTGCGTGCAGCTACTTTTATCTTAAATATGTGCACAGAGTTTCCATGTACATAATCTTATGTTCGCTTTTTACTGTTATGACCAGATATGTCTCTTTCTTTTTACTTTGTTTATCTGCTCTTTCCCCCGCTATATGCTTTGGAAATGTCACGCGGACTTGAAATTGAAACGGAAAAGAAAAATTAAAGAGAAAGAGAGGGAGTGTGATAGTGAGCGTATGAGAGTGAGAGTAAATGTGTGTAAGAGAGAAAGATGGAGAGAGAGAGAGAGAGAGATTGTGTGAGTGTGTGTGTGAGAGAGATAGATAGATAGATAGAGAGAGAGATGCATTAAGGATGAATGTGCACCAGAGTGTTTTAGCATTTACACCCATGTACTGCGTGGTGGAAGTGGGTCACAATGACAGCCCACTCACATCAGTCTCGTTGCAGAGACTCGGGCCGTGTCGGGTAAAGCACTCTGTTGTAATTCCTTATTCCAACAAGAGAGAGAGAGAGAGAGAGAGAGAGAGAGAGTTAAGACACCGTGCAACGTCGCGCAAAGTGCACCGTCTGCAATATTAATAATAGCACAAATAAATGAGGGAAGGGAATTAGTCTCAGCGCAGCGCCGATGTGACGTGACAAATTAGGTCGTTTCAGCTAACAGCATCGATGGGTCGGATGCATCGAGGGAGGCGGAGTATCAAAGAGAGGCTGATTGATGGGAGGCAGAAGGCTCTTCACCTGGAGCGGGTCATATATCAAACACTGATCAAACTCGCCTAAATCCAGGCAACATACATACTGACTGTAGGCTTCAACTGCAATCAACTTATTACAAAATCTGGGACAGCGGCCTATTGATATTTTGCCGGTTGTTGACAACGGAGGCAAAACAAATGGCCCCAAGTTTCTCTTCTAAGGACTCGGTTCGACTTTGACGGAAACTGAAAAACTCCATCCAAGGAAGCTCCATCCCGAGTCCAAGGACTCCTCTGACAAAAACTCGAAGCTTCATCCGAGTCTAAGGACTTTTCTGACAAAAACACAAAGCCCCCATCCAAGGAAGCTTCATCCAAGGCTGAAGGACTTTTCTGACAAAAAACACACAAAGTGAATGTTCAGTTCTCCTTCCCCCTCCTGTCTCATGCAGGTCGATGGGAAATAAGAGTTTAGCTGACCTCCTGAGAGCAAAAAAAACAAAAAAACAAAACAAAGAAAAGGAAATCACTACAGTTTGCCATCGTTCTGCTTTGCTTTTTCACAGAAAAGCGATCAGCTACATAATCTCTCCCCACACTAGCGGACAGGTGGAGCTTTTCCTCTTTGGCACACTTAACCGGCCGGTCTGCTAATCTGATGGGACCGGTCCACAATCCCACCTGGATTCCAACACAGCCAGCCAGCTACAGTGCCGCAAAGGCAAAAACGGGGACAGACAAATAATTTGTGCTAGTGTGGGAGGGAGGGAGGGAGGCAGAGAGAGAGAGAGAGCGTCCCGTAACAGGCGGGTCACAGGTTCGATTCCCCACAACAGCCTGCGTGCGTGTACCTTCCTGTCAAACTGTCCTTCGGCAAGACACCGAACCCCTACTTGCTTCAAAAGTGCCGTTCCTGAGCCACGACTCACTCTGTCCTGGCTGTATAGTTACATATTTATACCTATTTATATCTGGAACCAGGTGCAATATTCTCTAGATCTGTACATTTTTCTGTTTATTCTTATTTTTTCTATTACTCACTTCCATAGCTTCCCATCAGTGCAATCAGTCAGGTCCCAACAGAGAACCATGAGCATGCTATACAGATAAGAGACATATTTCTTATTTTTTTCTTTTTTATACTACTTCTACTTATATACTACTTGCTTTATATACTACCTAAAAAACAGATCTAAATTTGAACTTTCAAAATTTTTGTTTTGATCTTTTTTGTAATTTTATTGACTACAGGAGCAAACCATCAAGTCAAATTCCTTGTATGTGCAAATTTATTTTGCCAACAAAACCGACTCTGATTCTGACCGCTCTAGTGAAGCACATCTCTGAAAACACATTGTACCCTGTTCTTTATGCTTTCTGCATTCCAACGATGTGATAGCCTTGCTGTGGTATTCGGTATATTAATTTTTACTACATTTTCATATAAATAAATGACTCTTTTTCTACTCTCTATCTCTTATTGATCTAACACAACAGTGATTCAACCCATATCCAGTTCATGAAGCTTTTCCACTGTCTGTTCTAAACAGGCGGTGTCTGATAGCTCTTTCCTTAACGTTTCCAGCAGCAGTGGCAGCGGTTTGTTTGGAATAAACAGAAGAAGAAGAAGAAGAAGAACTGGGTAGTTAGCATGAGCAGCGATAGCCACCATGGCTGAACAGACAAAGAATAGAGAAACTCAAACTGCATCAACAGAAAATCCAAGCTCCGCCCACACTGTTTGATTGACAGGTGATCTCTGGGAAGTGCAGTGCAGAAACACCACAGCAGTGAGGCTGAGCAACAAAGATGTCGCCAAGATGAAAAATAAATTGCACATTACCACTTTAGGCTGTGATTAAAATGGATGCTGTTTTGCTCCTGCTCAAAGCAAAGTGCAGCTGTCAGCGGTAACAGAGAGCAAGAGCTCAAAGGGCACAAGGAGTATGACATCATTCTTGTTGCTATGCAACTATTTATAGCATTAGCTAACCTGAAGCAACAAAGGAGATAACTTTGTTCAAAATAAAAATGAACAAGAGAAAGTTAGCGATCTCTCTAAAGTTGAGTCATGTTGAGCGTCCCAAAACAAGCCATGTCCAGACAACACGGTCTCATGGCAGTTCGTGAAATAGTCACGGAAATTTAATCTATTGATTCGTGTACATGGACACGATTTTTTTTGTGAGATGAACACGACCTAAAAAACATGCCTCCACCACGACCTGAATTACGTTCCTCCACCACGAATTTGAAAATGTTTTGGCAAATAAAACAACTAACTTGTGTTACGGTTATGGTTAGGCAACTAAAACAACTTGGTTAAGGTTAGAGAAATGGTTTAGTCATGGTTAAATAAGAAAAACGTTTGTTAAAAATTTAAATGTGGCTTTCAGTTGAAATATACTTTGAACACACTGGGAATCAAACCCCGGTTGTCGGCATAGAAGGCAAACGTATTCGCCCATCCACCACCTCGACCACAACGCTCTGACTGGCCACCGTTTTATTTCAATGTCACTCTACTTCCTGAGTCCCGACTGAAAGAAAAAAAAACGTGTTGCAGGCACGAAAGATACTTCCAATTGAAATACATTAGTTTGAAAGTCGTGCTGAGTGTCATGAAAAAAATAGAAAAATCGTGTCCATGTACACGAATCAACAGATTAAATTTTGTGACTATTTCATGAACTGCCGTGAGACCGGGTTGGTCCAGAACATGAGGCGCGTAGTTCAGAGGAAACGCATGCCTGCTGTCATTAAATCTGCTGAAATTAACTGGGGAAAAAAGCGCAGGCACATTCAGAAAAGCATCCTATGTGATCACGACCTTAAAGATGCATCCATTTGTCTTCTAACCTCTGACAGTAAAGGTTTTTTGGTGTAGCCCTACTGAATTCCACATCAATTGTGAATTTGCCACTAATGATGATCTTTCTTAAAATGCATGTGTGTGAGAAAACTAGTCCGCAAAATCCAAACAAGCCGTGGAATATAATCAAACTGGAAAGAATGCATGTGACATGAAAGAGACCATGTAGAAAAAAAGACTCCAGGCCTCTCAGCATCACAATATACAATCCACTGCCACACAGCACCAGGCGGTTGGTGACACGAGCCCCGGGGCCATGTGGCATTCAAGTCTTCATGCCTGTTTTGACTTCATTACTCCACTGGTTGTGAACATCTGATCTCGCTATTCATCTACAAAAGGCCACATCAGTTGCGAACTTCAAATGACTGCGTGGCCTGAATAGAGCTTGTGTGCGTGGCGGGCAGCGTGCCGCGGGCCGCAGATTCTGTCCTGAATAGACTTTTTTTTTTTTTTTTATGCACAATCCCTCCAAATGCCAGGCTGGTGGAGGGCTGCAGCTGACATGGAAAAGACAGAGAAACAACAAACAAGCCTTTTTGAGACGGTCGACCCAGGACAGGGCGAGTGTGAAAATTGAGAGATTTATCCTTTGGAACAAAAAAGAGTGGTTTTGAACGTAGCTGTGCCGTTAATCTCACGGCCTTTAAGTGTAAAAGCGCGGCGACTGGATCTGCGCATGCATTGTTCCAGGGCTCAGATACACATTCTTCCACACAGGTCCAAAGCTCTTTAGCTAAGCCTGTTATTAAGGGCTGCAGCTGGAGGAAAGTCAAAGCTGCGGTAAAACACTGTCAGAGAATATTCTCATTTCTTCTAATGGGACAGTGAGTGTGCAGGCGGCCCCGCCTCCTGGAGACTATAGGGTCGACCGCCACGGCTTTCTGAAGGCCAACAGCGATATTTTTAGACTGAAGTCGCCTATAGCTAATGTGTGGTGTATTGTTTAGGTTTGACCATTTTGCAAGTATTCAATTTTTTCCGCAGAATTTCTTCCTGTCAGGGTGGAAAAGCCTCTGAAACAGCATTTAGAGCATCATGGGACACTAAAACTCTCCATTGAAACCCAGACTAAAGAAATTATTTTAGCATTAGTAGATCTTTAAGGCAGAGTGACCCACCACACTTGTTCAATGAGGGGAAAAAACATTACTGCCTTTAAATGAGGAAATAATTTACAAGAACGTAATTTAACAATTAAATGGATAAATAAAATCAGCAAAAAACAAACTTTATTTCACGTTTTCTAGCCTGTTTTTCTGTAGCTGTGGTCAGGGAGGAACCTGTATCGTGGACTGGTCGATATCCAATATCGGCCCAATATCGGTATCGGTCTACTGGAACCGGTATAATTATGAATGAGTGCCTCTCTAAGCTTGGCTGTACATATATCTACCATCATGACCAAGCAAAGCAAACAAATTGATAACAGAAATGTCATATATCTTTATGTCACGAAGATGAAATCAAGCGGTCTGGACTGGCCGCCCAATATAACAGTCCAGATAAATCATCCTCTAACAAGGAGACTGACATACTTCCTGTGCATAAAATGCCCTCTGATTAAATTGCCCATTTGGCAGAGACCCAAGCGTCAAATCCTTGGCGCTCTCTTGATGTTGATCTGCCTCCCCAGCCACATATCACTGTTGTGATATGCGTCCTCATTATGAAAGGAAGAGAGGAGTTCACCTCTCCACCCGGACTGAAATGTTAATCCTGGCTTATCAGACTGCGTGTGAGATACTGTAGCAGGCCAGCAATAATGAAATCTAACATGAGCCAAGTTTGCAAATGATATAATTTGGGTGACAGAGGTCCGATCAGACTTGAGTTAAACATCTTGATAGAAAATACAAGCCAAACTCCTCACACTCGGTCAGGGGGAAATGAGGATGCGCCCCAGCCACCACAGTCCTGCATGTGATCCTGGTAAAAACGCAGTTAAAAACACAGGCATGTCTGCTGTGGCTGTTTCCCTTTTAGGTTTATGGAACAAAATATCCAGGGGATTATTTCACCGAGTCTGTTCACGTGAAAAGAGTGTACAGCAACAATAAAAAAAATAATTTGCTTGAACGAAAAAGAATTATAGGCTATAGATAAACTTTACAAGTCTCTACAGAAATATCACAGCAAAACTGGAAGTCCCATAGGGAATCGGCTATTATAAGAATATTATAGCGGTACAAGGGAATAAAAGATGAGGTCAACATGAACTCACCACATAAGTCCCTATAGGAACACTACAGAAATATTACAGGCTACAGATTTTTCATTAGTGGATTTCATTTTACAAAGACTTGGATGACCACGAAGACTTCAGAGAATCAGAAACAGCCTCGGTAGCCCATTTTGTTGACCTCAAAGAGATTAGGCTACAACAACAACAACAAAACGTATCCAGGAAAACTCCGTTTCAAAGCCAAACTATTCTATTGCAACAGAAAGATTACCTAAACATTACTACAAGTAAAATGGGTTTTATTTTTTCATTTGCAGCCTATGCTGTCGCAAGTGCGGAGCCTTCACGATAAACAACAAGCCTGTAGTAATCCTCAAATACATTTTAGAGGGATTTAGGCTACAAATATCAAAGTAAAACTTGAAAATATCGCGCTGCTATTCTAGGTCAACAGTTGTACCACAGAAAACCCTATAGTAATTCCTTAGGGGATAAAAAAAAATCTACCATAAAGTACGATTAGATCACTATTCACTATTGATAGGCTACCATAGACACACTATAAGTTCCTATAGGAATATTGTAGTAATATTATAGTGCTACCATGGCAGGTAAAAAAAAATATATCAAAACCAAAGCACAAGAAAGTCATTAAAAATTAATTAAGTACCATCGACACACTATAAGTCACTATAGGAATATTACAGTGATACTATAGGAGATACAAAATACCATAAAGTACAGTAATGTCACTAAAAACTCTGAGTACCACAGACACACTATAAGTCACTATAGGAGTATAATAGGAATAATAACATCAATTTTTCATTAGGCAGATGTTGCCAGAACAAAATGTGCAAATACATTGTGATGAGCTGCTCGACACCAGTCTATACAATTGGTGAACACCTGAAAGAAGTTTCAAGTTATGACACAGAAAAGTGTCGAATAGAAATAACAGAATGAGCAAACCGAGAACTCACCAGCTGGAGCTTTTAGTGAAGGGACCGTTGCAATAACAACGTTTCCAGCTCTTTGCCGCGCGCCATCCTGCTCCAACATGAAAACATTTTCCTCTCTGGACAGGACGGGGCTTTCTCCCCCTCTGCTGCTCACTAAATACTAACCAGACTTTAAAACATCTGCCACATCAGAGTCGCGCAATTTACTTCGCCCTCCTTCTTCATTAATTTTTTTTTGCGTCTGCGGAATACCTCGGGGAGTTTTAGGATAATTGCGCTACTGAAATAATTTAGGTCGACTTCTCTTTTGTTCTCTGCTGATGCTTTGGAGAGGCTGCGCGCCGTGCGCGGTGCTGATGCTGCGTCCTCCGCGTCTCCATCCTACCGCTTCACCGCGCGTCAACTGGAACAACAGAGAAGTCCCGTTGATTTAAGACCGGATCAACGCCATGTGTTGGCTGGTAACGCGTTACTTTCCCCAGTAACGAGTAGTGTAACGTATAATGGAGCTATTACAGTTACCAAACACAAAATAAGTCCTTACTTTTGTCACCACAACCCTTTAAATATCAGCTGGAATTATCCAAAAACTATATGATTAATCCCATCTTTTAGTTTCTTTTGCTAATAATTAGTCGACATCTTCTAACATTAGATGAAAAGTTACTTTCTCCAGGTGGAAGTATTCCCATTATTTCGATTTATCAAGTAAAAGAATGACAACATCATGAACAGCAGAGGAAATTGACTTATTCTTGATTTTTGAAGGTAAGAGAGGAGGCTGATTTTGGAGGTAAAATGGAAAAGTAACAGGAGTAGTGTAATGAATTACTGCTTGGAGTGATGGAGTGATAAGTGAAGTGATGACATTAAGGAGTAAGGAGGAATAAGGAGTAATGCGTTACTATTTTGAGACCAATGATCCCAAACAGTGAACCACAACGGGTCGATCCACATGAAAGCAGCATTTTGTCGACAAAGTAACTGTAATAACGTGCCCAGGGTGCCGTAGACACGCAAATAATAATAATATGGGTGGCAAAATCCCCAAGCTGTCAGCTCTGAAGGGATTTGTGATTTTTTTTTTTTTTTTATCCGCTACACTGAGTGAGTGCTGGCATGTTTCCAGTACAGTACATTACTATCACAGCTTGGAGGGAGTGATGGGCAGATATGCATGGGTCAGCCAAATCTCTGGATTGAAGAACAGCTGGATACTATAAAGATGAGTAGGCTCCGACCCTGTAGTAGAGGCTAGGAATACCCCCCCTTCCCTCCACACACACACACACACACACACACACACACACACACACATACACATACACACACATACAGAGAAACGTACACACACACACCACCTGTGCTGATTCATCAGGCGTACAGTGGGGATCTAAAAATACAGCAACCTTTAAAGGCCTTGAAAACCCGGAAAAGTCAAAAACGTTTGGTAAAAACAATACTGGTTAACTGCTTCTCAGTTCAGTTCAGTACAGTACAGTACAGTTCAGTTCAGTTCAGTTCAGTTCAGCTCAGCTCAGTTTTGTTCAGGCTAGGCTACAGTTTTGTTTTGTTCAGTAGGCCTACAGTTGCCTGATATCAGACAGAACTGTCAACTCGTTCCACTCCATTTCCATCTTCAGTCTGACATTGCCTCCACTCTAACCGATTTCCGTGGGGGGAGGGGGATTCGATTTTCCCTAACCAATCACTAGAGACCGACGTATCCGCCTGAATCTAAAGTCATTTTAAGTCGACACTGATGCGTAGCCATGACAACACCAGAGACGGTTCAGAAAGTATAGAGCATCTTTGACGACACGGAGCGAAGTAAAAAACAATGTACGATGTCGGGCGATATTGAGAAGACATGTAAACATATGTAAACAGCCTCGATAGCAGCATCTATCTTGTCTATAGCGGTCGCCATTGTTGTTATTCCTCCTCCTTGGTTCCGGTGCACAGCTTGACAACAGCTTGACAACGGCTTTAGTCCCGCCCGTGGCTCTGATTGGCTAATCGTTAGTCCCCCCCCGGAGCTCATTGGACCGATCATTTTTCAACCGAGAAACCGCTGTTTCATGTCATGATGCCAGACCAGAATCAGTCAACTGGGTGGAGTGGTGGAGTGGGCGGAGTCAAAGGTCTGGACCCAGTTCCGTTTTATTCAGTTCAGGTTTGTTCAGTTCAGTTCAGTTAGATTCAGTTCAATTCAGTATAGTTCAGTTCAGTTTTGTTCACTTCAATACAATTCAGTTTTGTTCAATTCAGTCCAGTCCAGTCAAGTCAAGTCCAGTCAATACAGTTTTGTTCAGTTCAGTTTTGTCCAGTTCAGTTCAGTTCAGTTCAATTTAGTTCAATTTAGTTCAATTCAGTTCAGTCCAGGTCAGTTCAGTTCCGTCCAGTTCAGTTAATTCAGTTCAGTTCAGTTCAGTTCAGTTTTGTTCAGTTCAGTTCAGTTCAGTTCAGTTCAGTCCAGTCCAGTTAATACAGTTCAGTTCAGTTCAGTTTTGTTCAATTCAGTTCAGTCCAGTTCAGTCCAGTCCAGTCTAGTCCAGTCAAGTTCAGTTAATACAGTTTTGTCCAGTTCAGTTCAGTTCAGTTTTGTCCAGTTCAGTTCAGTTCAGTTTTGTCCAGTTCAGTTCAGTTCAGTTTTGTTCAATCCAGTTCAGTTCAGTTCAGTTCAGTTCCGTTCAGTCAATTCAATTCAGTTCATTTAAATTCAGTTCAATTCAACTCCATTCAGTCCATCAGTCATCCCAAGGGGGAATTTTAGTTTCCAGACAGCGTTTTAAAACAAGCTGTGTCAATGGTCAATGGATTGATACAGTGCAGCAGTCGCTTATCAGTGCAGCAGCTCCTCTGCATGAGGGTTATGGCCAAATCAAGCCATTTCTTTTATAAAAAGGTAACATCTTCTTGTCCTCTTCTTGCTCAGCGTCCCCAGTGGTGGAATGACCTTCCAGTCCAGTCAGGACAACAGAGACGCTGCCCACCGCAGGCTGGAAACTCATCTGCTCAGCATGTACCTCACGCTGCCCTCTGCGTCCGCTCTCTACTCACTCTAATTACTCTGTAAAAAAAAATCCCCTCTGTCCTCCGCCTTAGCTCTTATTCTATCATTTTTATTTGCTTCGCTTAGTATTCTTTAAAGCTGAAATCCGGGATTTCCCAGATTTTCCCGCTTTGTCGCCCCCTCTTGTGGAGTATTAAGTATTAAATTATCAATTATACTATCAAAGAAGGTGCAGCAGCCAGAGTCGCTCGTGCCGTCAGCTCACCAGTAAACAGATCCCGCCCCGTTAAAAATGACATCACTGGACCAGATAATTTGACTTTCAATAATTGTAACTTTTGTAATATTGCATCTTGACAGTAGCAGCCGACAGTGTGTGCTGCAAGTATATCAGCTCGGCCAAAAATTATTTTCAATGTAAGCTCTTTGGGTCGGCTAGTATGCTAAGGGCGCTTGGTCAAAAGTTGAAACCTTTTTCTGAGAGTGTGGAGAAGTACGCACCTGACAGCAGAATATCTTTCTGGGGAAGGGACGTTCTTCCCCAGACCTTCCCTCTGGGTTTGAACTTGCAGCTCTGTCTGAACCTGGTTCATGGGCGACATTAAAGCAGCAGAGCACCCAGCTGCACACTAAACAAGCCAAAGCCTGGGGGCAGGCGGCACTCCAAGGCTCAGTCTGCAGAGATGGGCAGTATATTAATTAGATACTTGATTTGAAATGTGTATTAATTTATTTTTGTGTATTTTGTAATACGTAATAGGAACCTTCAAATTGTTAAATAGAAAATCTCTCTCTCTCTCTCTCTCACACACACACACACACACACACACAAATCTGCTTTATTGGCATGACAGGACAGAAACCTATGCTGCCAAAAGAACTGACCTTTTTCACACGAGGGCCATTTTGAACACTTAGAGTTGGAAACTGTACAAGATCAAGTCTACAGCTCTGTCTTTCTACTTAAACATTTATCATTTCACAGATTCCCCACTGAAAGAAAAAAAAAAGAAATATTAAGTATTAAGTATCTCAAGAATCTGGAGGGATAAGGTTCACATTTTAATATATTTGGTCTCGGTGACTCCAGAAGCTGCAGGTTATTTTCTCAGTAAGCTGCCCGGCTCTGCCCTGGATGGCAGGTTAGAGGAGCATCTGTTAGTATACAGAGTGTGCTTCCAGAAATAAAGATGCAGCTGTAGCCTACTGGTGGGGTTTTATTTAAGTTTTAATTATTAACTTTAATAAGATGCCCCAGACTTCAGGGCCATGAAGAAAAATGTATTTCATAGTAGATTCAAATATTTGAAAAATTTACTTCCTATTAGATTCAAATATTTTTAGCCATTCCCTTTCTTTTATTACCTTTTCAACATTACCTATTGTCTGTTTTGGCCTTTGTCTGTGTCTGTGTGCAGCAGGCAAATTGGTAGGTATGGGTATTTTTTACAGTCCGTGGTACACACACACACACACACACACACGCACACACACACACACACACTAACTGCAGCTGCAGCTGTGCTGGTTTCCCACTCCACCTGCCCTGCAGACCTGTCCTCCTTTTTGGGGTCATACTGGCCGACCCTAGTCATCCACCTCTCCTTCCTGTCCTGAACTACCTAAAAAAATACAGAAAGGCTATAAATTTAATGTTAAAAGTAACAAATTTTACCCTTGTATTTTGAAAGTAATGGGCCGTAACTTGGATATTATTCTTGCTATCTCTTTGCCTGGCGTACCCCCCATGAGTCGCAGTCTTTAGCCTTTTTGAATTTGCATGGCGATTCATGGTCTGGACACCAGAAGCTCTCCCTGGCTGCTTGACGCAGCTGCACCTCCACCCAGATCAGCTCTGTTCTATAAACTTCTTTAAACACACCCATATACCCACCATAAGGTGAAAAACTATGCAATTACTGCAAGAGAATCTACTGCTTAATGAGCACTAGTCCTTACCCGGGGATGCACGTGCCACAACTACGTGCAGACTTGCCAAAAATGCACATAAACAGCGTAATTTTGGGAAAATGGAAAAATCAGCTTCGTCAGTCCCTGCCTATGCCCATGTGCAGTTTCAGATTGATTGGCCAACCCATTGAGGAGCAAAATGGAAGCAGACAGACAGATGGACGGGCGGACAGAGTTTTCCTCATTCTATAGTAGGATAGTAGGAAGTAGGATGATATTAGATGAAGGTGAAACAACAAACAGCTAGCTAGCAGCATGTTTAGCCACTCAGTAACCTGAAGACCAGAGCAGCAGATCATAATGGGACCAGTTAATTTTTCCAATATAGCTGTATCAAATTAAAGCAGAAATCCATGTCACTTCTAACAAAAATCAAAACACATTCATAGACATGCAGCCAATTAGTTAAAGATATCAACTTTGGCAATGCTAAGTTAGCACCATCATCTGTACACCTGTATTGTTTGTTCTTATTGACAGGCAAAACTTTATGTAAGCTATAGTGTTCCTCCATAACACAGACTCATTTGCTATGAATTGCTATGAATTGAAAAGTATTGCCAGTAGTAACGTTCAAACTTGCCAACTCAGCGACTTTGTCACCATATTTAGTGACTTTTCAGATCCCTGGCAACTTTTTTTTTCTCAAAAGTGACTAGTAACAAATCTGGTGTTGTTTTATTTTCCGACCGTGGGGAGCAATGTTAGTAGCTACTCGCTCACAGCATTCCTCATACACAGAGTAGCCCCCTCGCTCCGATAAGAGCAAGGACCGTAGGTTCTATATTGATATGCAAATTAGAGTATGATGTCATCTGGCGACTTCTAGACAGTGTTCACCAGAAGGTGCAGGTGAGATTGTAATTAGTTTGTGATTTATCGGTGTCACAGCATCATGGCGGTAGCAGCGACTGCAGTCCACAGTTTGACGGTCAGGTGGTTGATCAGGTGCAGCAGGACAGAACCAGGACTACAGTTTGTAGCTTGTTGGCCACCAGATCATGATGTAACATTTGGGATTCAACCAAACAAGAGTTTTTCCTAGACTATAACTGTGGCAGAGATTTGTACAAACTACACACACCCACACACTCAAGTATCTATTCAAGTGTTGTTGAAATGTATATTCAATCAGGGTTTTTTCCATGCAACACTGAGATTGTTTTCTCAGAAAGTAAGCAGATTTTCAGGATGCTTTGAAATCTGAATCTTGGCTCCCAGTAGGAAATGCTAGATTGGGGCTCAACCTCACGTTCCATTTTAATTAATCCTCACCCGCTCGCCTGCGGTTCTCTGATTAGAGCCGGGCAGCCTAGCACTTCCTTTCTTCCCTGAAGCAGAACGTGGAGCATCTGCCAGGCAGGAGGCTTCTTCTGACAGACAAGGGGAAGGAAATACATTTGATACAGAGGCAAGAGCAAGAGGTTATTAAGTTTAACAACACTCAACACATGGCTTTGTTAATTTAGACTGGCTGCCTGAGGCCTTGTCAAAATCCATTTGGGACACCTATATCCAAGCAGCCATCCAGAAAGGACCTGAAAAATGAAAAAAATAAATAAATATAATGGATAAGAGACTTCATACTGTGGGTGGATTGAACAACATGCAGCACACTCTGCAATCTCATACGCCGTTACTGGTGACATAAGGATGGCAAGGAAAATTATTCTATTCATCTGAATCATTGAGTAGTGTTTTTTTTATCTTTGACAGCAACTTCATTGCTGCTTTTCAAAGGGCAAATATCCAAGCGTTAAGAAAACTTTTAATCTTAGATAACCACCATGCATTTTTTGGAGTTGTACAGTGGGTTTCAGCTATATTTGATGCAGTAAGAGCTGGAAAAGAGAGTGTAGACCACAGACCTTGAATGGATAGAACCAGGGCTTGACTTTAACTTTTTTGCTCACCAGCCACTGTGGCTAATGGTTTTCCAAAGTTACTAGCCACAATTTTGCTGTTGGGAAATTAAGTTTTATTTGATTAAAGTTGACTATGGTGTGTGGGCATCATACTCAGTGTTTCCCACAAATAGACTTTACTTGGGCGGGCCGTCCAGGTATATTAACGGACAGTCTCCCCTCCCGTACCTGTTCGTTCTACCAGGGTTTCCCACATAGAAAACTTGTGGCGGCCCGCCACAATATCAGCACTGACCGCCACAATATATTTTTTTTCTACTATTTAATTGTAGAACTGCATGTAGCGCATTGATTTGCTCAGCCCCTAATGGCTCTGTGCGCTCTCTCTCGCTCACTTTCTCTGTATCTCGTTCACTCTCTCTCTCTCTCTCTCACTTTCTCTGTATCTCTCTCTCTCTCTCTCTCGTTCACTCTCTCTCTCTCTCTCTCTGTATCTCGCTCTCTCTCTGTCGCTCACTCTCTCTGTATCTCACTCTCTCTCTCGCTCACTCTCTCTCTGTCTCTCTCTCTCTGTATCTCACTCGCTCTCTCTCTCTGTCGCTCGCTTGCTCACCGTCTGTTCGCCTCCCATTACACACGCGGGCATGAGGGATATTTTGCCACCCGCCAAAGTGGCGAGTAAGAGTGACTGTGTTACACGCCACTGCCGAATTCTACCCGCATTTGGTGGGTGGGCGGGTGCTAATGTCAAGCCCCGTATAGAACGGTCATTCCACTGTTTGCAATGGTAGTGCAGCATAAAATGGCGATTAAGGGTTAGTTTCTATGATGACAATGCAATTCTGGGCATTAAGGCCATAAAGTGTCACACTTGCTTGAGAACTGAGCAGATGAGTCTGCTAGCAAACTGTCAAAACTCAGCTGAAAGCCAACGTTAGCGACGAGGCTAACGTAGCTTTATCACAGACTGTACTTCTCTCTCTCTGGCTTTCTAGTCAATATTAGCATGTTAGCAATGCATGGCAGCAAGGAGACAGAGAAGCTGTTTTGGTTCTTGCTGTAAAACCTCTCAGCTCAGTGACTTGCTGTAAGTCGGTTTATATGGAAGCTATAAAAATGGCTGCTGCTCTGACCGTCCAGGAACATTGATCTGTTCTGTGGTTAGACAGTGTAGAGTGGAGGCAGTTCATCAATGACTTCTGGAAAGGACGACGTAGCCCGAGGTAAAGTGGCAATCTACATTTGGAGCAGCATCCATCAGTGATTTGGGAAGAGGTACTGTTGGAAAACTCCAGAGGGGTTTAATTAGATTTGGTCCCTGGGGGGCGGTGCCTGAAATGAACAATGGGAACTGGAGCCAATTAGGAATTAGGAATCATGAAGCCTGACCTTTGGCCCCATGAGGAGTTCCTGTTAGATTCCTAAAAGTGAGACAGTAGTGCGCTGACAGAGACAGACGATAGACTGGCCTACAGAGAGTGATCTACATTCACCTAGCAGGCCGTCTAAACCATGCAAATGTGAATAATACAATTATTTCAATTCTTTAGTAGACAAATGTTGATCCTTATTTGTTTCTATTCCCCATCTTTCAAATTAGTTTGGTTTGAAGAGTGCCGTTTCTGCATGATCAGACAGAAACGTGAGCAGACTCTCAACAGCATGTGGCCATTTGCTAGACACAAACAAACAGCTGACATCCATCGTGTCCATATGCACACGAGGAGAATAATTTGCAGGTTTGTTACCTCCCAGTGCCCTCGACTGTTTTCCTTTCTGTGTGTGTGTGTGTGTGTGTGTGTGTGTGTGTGTGTGTGTATGCACGTACAACTGAAGTCATTTGTAACTTTTTATGTCATTTCTGCTTGATTGGTCAGTGCAAGCTAGGGAATGACAATGAATGAGGAAAGATGGGAGAGAGATAGACGAATGGGATAACATACAACAAAAATCATGAACCAGATTCAAACCCACAACATTGCAATAACATGATACACACTAAAGTTTGACCTGTATGGGATTTTAAAGGCCGATGCAGATGCCGATACCGGTATTTTCTTTAGCCTTAAACTGCTGATGGCTGATATTTGGTGCTGAATATTCAATATCTTTAAATGTGACCATTACTGTGCTCATTACTATGTATTCAATGCTTGCCCCCAGATTTTTATTTTGTCATGTTGGAAAAGCCTCTGAGACAGCACTTAGACCATCATGAGACACTAAAACCCTTTGAAAATAATAAAGAGCGCCTCCTCAAGCACTCGTCCTTTTGTAATGGCTGCCAGCGACATCTGGTCACCGGCCTGCCGCCGACAGGCTGGGTTCGTCCTTATGACCATGAATATTACATTGGGATTATTTATTTTCTGCAGATCCGGTCCGTCCTTCAGCGTTTTTGTGTAAAATGATAAGCAGGGGAAACAAAACCAAGCCCACCCCCCCCCCTTACATCAAACCAAGATGGCGAAGAGGAATAAATGAAATGCAATAAATAAGCTTCAGTGATTGCGTAATCGGTGCACCTCCGTGACAAATGGGACCGTTTTGGAGAACAGAAGTGCTCATTGTTTTATTTGAGAGAATGCCGTATCCAGCTGTTTTATAATGGCAGTAATAAAATGGCATCAGATAAATGACTTTGGTTGTGTAGCTTCCTCCATAATAAAACCCCCAAATCGTTGATTCTCTGTTATTTGTTGCTCCGGTAGAGGAGACTGGAGAATTGTCTGTTTTTTCCTCTCTCCATTCACTGCCATTGTATGGAGGAACAGTCTGAAAATCACACTTCTAGCACATAAACGAACACGAAAGCAGATTCTGACATTATATACAAAAAAAAGTCATACTGCTGAATTGTGGGTAAGTGAATCGCTTTCTTTGTGTTTATTAATATTAAACCTTTCAGTTTAAGCCGATGGAAAGGAGAAAATAATACGTTTATCAATAATTGTAAATAGGCGAAAAAAGGTGCGAGAGAGGACTTCTGCCAATATATAAAAAACGAGTCTCTCAGTTTTTTTCACCGATTTACAATTATTGGTAAACATACTATTCTTTGTTCCATCGGCATAAGTTTCCTTGGTGTTATATAACGGAATACTCAAACTGAAAGGATTAATAAACATAAAGAAAGAGAGAGAGAAAACATTTTTTATATGTTGTCAGAATCTGCTTTGTTCGTGTTCCTTTATGTGCCAGAAGTGTGATTTTCAGACTGTTCCTCCATACAATGGCAGTGAATGCTGAGAGAAAAAAAAACACAATTCTCCAGTCTCCTCTCCCGGAGCAACAGATCACAGAGAATCACTGATTTTTTTGGATTTTATCATGGAGGAAGATACACAACCCAAGATACTACCAGAGTTCATCATCACTTAAATGCTGCCGAAGCACATTCTCAAAAATCTGCATTCAAAACAACTTCAACAAGCCCCATAAATAAATACACTCATGAGCAGCACACAGTGTTCATATAAAGGTCATGTAGAAAAGGTTGCCAGTAAAAGTTCCCTTTAATCCCCCTTGTATTGTTTTTCTATTAATCATTTTCCAACACGGCTGTTCTCAGAAGGCTGAGGTAAGCTTCTGACAATTAAACCTCCACAAAACCGCTGATGTAAATGTCTCCCTTTATGAATGGAAGCGGCGGTGGCGTATCAACCGGTCTCAAAGGTCACACTAATGCTATTCCACGGATCAAAGCATACAAGCGCAAATAGACCTTTTAGCTTTTAAACCCATGTTGAGGCCTCAGCTGTTCCCTAATGAGGGTCCACCTAATGCTGAGTGCTCAAGTATTCTTTAGGTTCAAATATTGGCACCGCTATAAAGTGAGCATCACTTAAGCTACAAGCCCCCAGCTCATTTCATTTTCTCGTGTCAGCAATTTGAGTTTGACCCCCGTCTAAAAATACGCGTCAGGGGACGGAGCGGCACTTTAACTGAATCTCATGTCCACTACTAATCCCTAAAGAGCGCGAACTTGGAGATGGCTCCTCACGTGGCAGATCAACCGGTGGAAAAATTATGAATGTGTGGCAGCAGATAGCTGCGTTTGAGAAGTGGGCTTTCATTTTTCGCCTGTGTGATATGGGGGGGTTTTTGCCACCGCTGCTTGGAATAAATACTAATCCTTTAACCGTAGAGCACATGTGTGCATCAACGACAGGAACAGACGCTCGGGCAGCCAAGCCGTCCATGTAAAGCGATTAGATGTCAGGAATCATGAATGACTTTGTTTTGCTGCCAGTTTCCGACGGGATTCGTTGATGATTTCCTCGTCGGCACGTGACACGGTTCCCAAAGAGGAAGTCCTGCGGTGCGTTTAGCGGTTTAGCCGGGGGGGGGATGATGGGAAACACACAGCTGTCAGGCGTGGGCTCAGCGCCAACAGTCGCACTTGATTTCTGAGCACACATGATGAAGTTTACTGTAAATGGATGGACAATCTGCAGCCAGTGGCTTCCTATGTGTTTCCCACTGGCTTGAAAGGCCCATTTATTGATGCAAAGAACAGATATCACAGCAAAACTATAAATCCTTATCAGAATATGATAGAAATATTGGGCACAACAGACTATACATCCTTATAGGAATAACATAGGAATATTATAGGACTTTCCCATTGGGATAGCAGATGCATATAGATGGTTATCACTGTATCTTCCTTAGGGTTGGGTGTCAGAGCGGGAACTACTCTTCTGAAAACATTGGCACATTTTATGCACAGATCCCTCGGCAAGCTGTATCTCTGAACACCCTCCTCCTACGCTGATGCATTGGAGGGCAAACTATATTAAAGATAGGCTTCTTTAAAGTGATGTAAATCCCAATGGGAATAAAAAAAAAACTGCTTTCCCCATTCCCCCAGGGAGCTGTAAATGTGTTAATTGTGCCCAATGTCAATACGCTGAATGTTTGAAACAGTTTTTCATCCTCGATCAGGCCGGGTATCGACAGAGCGACTATCAGTTGTAACTCATGACCGGTCATATCTGTCGCTGTCGGGTGCAAACCTTCTATCTACCAAATCAAAATTTTTTTAGGAATGAAGAAAACCAGCTTTGTTTTTACAGTTTTCAGATTGACCACCATGACTTTTTTTTTAGTTTATTCGACAGGGTTTTGAAAGGGGTTTCATAACCTGTAGGGGTCATAAAATTTTGTCAATCCAAAGAAGACGATGTAATCCTGAAAACTGAAATTAAAACATGAAAATCACCAATATTGGAGTTGGTGTTATATGAGATTTGCCTGTGGCTTATTTTGTGAAACTTCTAGAGAAAATCAGACTCAGACTACTTTATTGTCCATTAAATTTACATAGAATGGAAATTCATCAAGGATATACCAAATACCGCTACACCAGCCGGTGGGTTGATACTTCCAGTCCTGTTACACTACACTTTAAGGAAGGAGGTCATTCTCTATGTGTTTTTTTTTTTTTTTGTTTCTTTTTTTTGGCATTGAGCAAATTAATCTCACCAGAAGGGAAGGGACGATGATAAACAGCATAGGTCCATAGGGAAACATATTGGATACACATCTTAGATGAATTGTCCCCTAGGGGCGTGAATTTAGAGAAGGACTACAGTATGTGCTTCTAATCTATGACCCACCCCCCACACCCCCCTCTCCCCCCCCCCCCCCCCCCCCCCCACACACACACACACACACACACACACACTTACACGCACGCCGTAACATTTAGTTGTTGGGTTCCTGTTGCTTGTAGTCTCATTTTTCAAGTCAAGTAGCGTTTTCATTTATATAGCCCTTCATCACAAGCATGTCTCCAACGGCTTTAAAGACCATATCATATACCATACTACATCACTGTATACATACCACATAAACATCACATAATACATCATGTAATACTTCATACACACTCGGAAACCCAGGCAAACACGGGGAGAACACGCAAAAACTCCACACAGAAGTACGTTTTTGTACTTTATTTACAGCTGTGTGTGTGTGTGTGTGTTGTGTGTGCCACTGGATATTTCCTGTTTGTGTGCCCTTGTTTTCTGTTGTTTGTTCTCATGTTTGTCCCACAGCCCACTGACCTACTGCAGCCAGGATGACTTCTGGATCAGAGGAAACCACCTCCAGCTGTCTCTAATTAACCTGCTGAGTATCCGCCTGGTCAGTCCATCCTCATTTCACATGCAGGTGAAGGCCTGTGTGGGCCGAATCACCGCTGCTCTGAACTTCTCCCCTCTCCACCCAGACGGTTCTGTTTTGGTTTTTTTGGTTGCACCTTGACTCACACCGGTGCGAGCGCTGCCCTCAGTCTGTCTGAATATTATTACAGACCAATGAAAATCAGGTCACAGTCCAAATATAGCGTTTTGGAATGAGGCCCTTGATGCATTGTATTCACAAACAGGAGCAAACACAAGAGATGCAGTGTAAAAAAAAAACAAAAAAACGTGCTTTCCACCAGAATGGACACTAAGCGATCTTTTATCTTTTCAGTAAACAATCTCAGCTTAGAAAGAAAGAAAGAAGGGACAATATGATCTGATCTGCTTGAATGAAAACAAGAATTTAAAACTCTTTCTGGTGTCTGATGCACTCGTCTCTGAACTGGCCAGCGGAAAGAGCACAGTTGAAATCAGAAAAAAAACCAAAAAAAAAACGGAAAACATATTACTTATTTTTTTGAAAACACAGAAAGTAGCTGAACACTTCTGTTCCAGAGTGTTGGACTGAGAGTCTGAGGGTCTGTAAAGTGACACTGAGTGACAGTTTTTTTTTTTGTTTTTTGAGTCACTGTTCATCCAACCATCCATTGCTGAGTCCTGAGGCTGAGGCACCAGACTCCTCGGTGGAGTCTCCATCCTCCATCCACTCTGCCTCTTCATCAGCCGTCCCTCACCTGCCCTGCGTTCAGCCCCGACAAAACATAGCAAAACATTTATTTAAATGGAAACGGTGGTGCGTTGAACACCCTGTTGTGTTACGCAAGCGTTGCAACTACGGCAGCTGAGAAGGCCATCCTTTGCGTTCTTTTCGAATAATTTTCGGAGCCTGATGAAATCGGTTTAAATACGTGTTTAATACTACAAAATACGCTCGATGTTACAGTCACTGCCCTTGCCGTCCAGAATAGCAGAGAACATCCCAATGGAGTGAAGGGGTTTGTGGAAACTGTGCTTCCTAATTATAGTGATCCAACATTTGCCTCATTTGCATTTCAGGATGACAAGGCAAACATTTCAGATGAAGGATAATCCACTTCTTACCTTCGAGACTGTGTTACGATCTATATGAGCTAATTATGTTATTATGAGTTTTAGGCCTATCATTATTGCTGATCACTGTTGTTGTGATATGATATTGTAATATTTACCATTATATATTTAGAGGAGTAGAGTGGAGTAGAAAAGTTTATTAAAGTGTCACTCCACAATGGTACATACAATAGCAAAAGATACAAACATGTCTTCTAATTAGTTCAGTTGTTGCAGACAGCAAGCTGCAGCGTGCCCCTGATCTTCCTGCATCATCCAGGCTCCGCCCACTGAGCAATTTTACATTGATTAGCCATTTAATGTGCTTCACAAAGCCAAAGTAGGAGCAATACAAAATAAAATAAGAACATACATAAAAACATACATAATTTATATACACATTCATACATGCAGAGGATTTAGATTCAAGTAAAACAGCAGCAGACATTTACTCTTTACAGCATTAAAAATACATTTTTCAAGTCTACTTTTAAAAGAACTGTTGGGGCAATTTAAAACAGTGGTTCTCAACGTGGGGTCCGGGGACAACCAGGGGTCCTTGAGGGGGTTCCAGGGGGTCCCCAGCAAATTGATCAACTGTTAAATTTCACCATTATTTAATTCACAAGAAGTTAACACAATTAGAGAATGTAGAAGAAAGACTATTTTGATCATAGTTTCTCTGCTATCTCTCCTACCTACAATACAGATAGTCATTGAATTCTGGACAAAATCATATCTAAAAATACAAATATTCTCAGATTTGGGTTTGAGAGTCAAAATCTCATCAAATGGGGGTCCGTGGCCCCAATGTGTACTAAATTAGGGTCCTTGATATGAAAATGGTTGAGAGTCACTGATTTAAAAGATTTAAATGGTTACAGACGTCTATAGGCTGAAATGAGGCTACATAGAGTTTAAAAGTGAAGGTTTAGTAACATCTACTGTATGTCTTAGACTACGTCTTCTGGGGTAAATGCCAAACATAAAGTATTATCTTGCACTTCTCTGGTGCATATTTTATATATTTACAGCTGTTTATGCAATGTTTATTGTATTATACTGCTTGGTCTAAAACTGGGCGATACATAGCCAAAACCATCCTGGGCTTTATGAGAGCTAAAGCAGAGATGAGATGTTGAAATGCGTCAGTGGGCTCTGTCCAACGACTCGCTGGGTTCACTGTGAAGAAGAAGGAGGAAGTCCACTGTTTTTGTGGCCGAGGCCCAACTTGGCCTGGAAGAGCCCAACGCTCCTTAGGAGGCTCCTGGTTTGTGGGACAAGAGAGAGAGAGAGAGAGAGAGAGAGAGAGAGAGAGAGATACCTTTTGTCACTGGAGCTGTACCTGTCAAAATGGTACAGCCCCAGTGACAAAGGGACAAAAGGTGCAAGTCTGTCTCTTGTTTTCTCACAGTGTGGGAAGAAAAATCACTCTTGTATCCGGAGTTGTCGCTTCTGGAAACTTTGAGCCGCCAGCAGCTGCACAAACCACTCATCCTCACCGTCACTCTCCTCCTCCTCCTCCTCCTCCTCATTGTCATCGTCATCGCTATCATCCTCATTACCGTCCTCATCAGAGGAACCAGAGGAGTGTGAGTCATCACTGCTGACGGTGATAATGATAGCTTTTGGTATGAATGAGAAGTAAGAGGAAATGCAGTGCAGGTTAACGCAGTTTTGTCAGGAAACCATTTTGCTATCAGCCAGTAAATGTTGGGGTAGAATTTAAATCCAACTCTATCTTGTCTTCCTTCTCTCCAGTAGTGGGCAGTATTTCATTTATGACGATTCATGAACAAATTAGAAAAATAAACTTAGTACCAATTAATAGACTTAAATCTTGAGAGTTGGGTGACTATCTGCTGTATCAGCCATTTAATAAAATGTTATCATCAGTGTCTTCAGTCGTCTTCAGTCAGTTTGTCATTTGGATATTTATTTTCTTCGTTTCTTTCTTTGTTTCTTTGGAGGTGAAATGCTTTTTAAATCTCCCCTGCAGAATCAAATATTTTTACCCTTTTCTTTCTTTGTTTTGAGCATTTTTTTATGTGTGCATTACAGTAAAACTCTAAACTGACTAAACAACTGAATATGTATTTGCTGTTTTGAACCTTGAGACACTGCTTTGTATTCTTCAGTTGCATAACAGTAATATGCCTCCAGACTATCTGAATTTAAAAACAGACAGAGAAATGACAAAACATACTGAATCCTGTCCACACATTCTTCTGTTCACTCTTTAATGCAATAGTAGCTGTAAGATTTTCAGAAACAGGAGGAAGCACAAGTGGTTTTAAAACTACTTTTTACCTCCAGAATAGACAATGAGTTTGTCCCTCAGTAAACAATCCGCAGCTCAGAATGAAAAAAAAAAGACACAAAACACAATCTAATCTGCTAGACTAAAAACAAGGCAGTAAAACCCCTTTTGGTGTCTGATGCACTAATCTGTGAACTGGTCAGTGAAAAGTGCACACAGTTCACGTCGGGATTTAAAGCCTCTGGAGCTCTTTCAGCAGATTGGCAGGGGGAAGAGACTCTGAATGGAGCAGAAGTGATGTTGTTGCACAATACATTTCTATGGGAACCGGTGTTACGCGGCTCCCAGCGCATTAGAGTTACGTAATCTGACCCGGAGGAAGTCATATGGATCAGGACGCATATAGAAAACGGGATGTCATTTGGCATGTCTTTTGCAGCGCTGCACCGCTGTGATGCAAGATTACTTCTTGTTCATAAAAAAAACAGCGCAGACTCGGTACGTCCCGTGACCGTCTGAGTCGGCAGGCCGGTCATATGACGGGAGCAGAGGATGCTGGGAGACGAGCGGTTTCCAGTTTCGCGGCGGGCCTGGAAGGTATGCGCCGCAGCAGCAGGAAACAGATGTGGCTGAGAGTGAGGAGAGACAAGAGGAAGCAAGAGGAGTGAAGGAGTCAAACTGGGCCTTGCATTATGTTCGGTGCACACAGCGGGAGTCAGATTTAACGCAAAAATCAATTCACGGCAATAACATAATGGCCGCCGCTGATCGCATCAGTGTGAATGCATTTGGATTACTCAGCAATTAGGAAAAACAGATAAATGCGCACTCAGCTTCAACCGATAGATGGAGATACTAATAGATTTTTGTAACGCTGCAGATAAAAATAGAGCAATTGACCACATGGTAGCCACCTCAGTAAGGCATATTGGATTATGAATCTATCACCTCCCAAACCCATTCCCCCTCTCGATCGAACACACACACACACACACACCCACACACACACGGGTCATGACCTGCTGGCTGATGGTATGTTCTGTGGTGCTGAGAGGGGGGGTTGGGTGCCGGCTGATGGATCGATACGGGCGCTGTTCTCCAGTCTCATTATCTAAAGTGGCCGGCTATATGGGAACCTGGGCTAAGAGTCTTAAAGCAGCTTAAGGCCCACTCTCCTGGCTGGGGGGGTTCCAGCAGGCAGATGCTCTGAGAAGCCCATAGATCAGACAGATAGCGAGCGGTCATAGATGAGAGGCTGGGCCCGTTCGTTTATGGAGCCGCCTCAGCTGCACTTAACACACCGCAGATTGCTCGTGACCTTCAGAAGCGCTGAGCTGCGAACTTGAGAGACGAGGAGCTCTATTTACATGAATTTACCATCAAGTTGTATTGGGAGGGGAGGGGAGAGGAGAGGAGGGGAGGTGGGGGGGGGGGGGCTGCTGGCATTTCAGTATCAAGCAGAAAGTCCTTAGGCGCTGGAAGGCTACACCTCCACCTGAAAAGTTAATTTCCAAAATGTTATACAGCCATTTTAGGAAAAATTGATTTGTTACCTGAAGTTCATTGTTAAATATCTCTAAAGTATGAGGTATCTGGTCTGTAAAAGTGTTAGCATTTTGTCAACATGGGACTGTTTGACAGTAGTAGTAGGAGTAGTAATAACAGTAGTATCAGTAGTAGTAGTAGTAGCAGTAATAGTAGCAGTAGTAGTAACAGAAGTATTAGTAGAAGTAGTAGCTTAGTAGTAGAAGGAGTAGTAGTAGTGGTGGTGGTAGCAGTAGTAGTAGCAGTAGTAGCAATAGCAGTAGTAGTAGTAGTAGTTGAAGCAGTAGCAGCAGTAGCAGTAGTAGTAGTAGTAGTAGTAGTAGTAGTTAGTAGTAGTAGTAGTAGTAGTAGTGGTAATAGCAGAATATTCATAGTATTCTGTTCCATCAGCACACAGCCATCTTGGTAGGAAAATAACAGGTGATTGTAGTAAATGAACAGGTGATTATAATCAGATGACAGCCACAGCCAATGAGCTGTGTGTATTGTAAAACACCATACTGGTAGGAAATGCATGTCGTCAGCACTCACAGATAAGTGTATATCACTTTTTAATGATGCACAGCAGCAAAAAGACGCGTTTCAGCCCTAGGCTTTCCTGTAACGCTGAGGAAAGCCTAGGGCTGAAACACGTCTGTTTTTTTGCTGCTGTGCATCGTTAAAGAAGTGATATACACTTATCTGTGAGTGCTGACGACTTCATTTGTTATTTTTGTGATTTTTGGGTCGGCACCCATTACACTCTAAAGACTGTGAGTTGAGCACGCCAGTTCTTTCGTTTAGGAAATGCATGTGACATTATGGAAATACTATGAATTGACCCCAGTCCATTAAAACCTGATATTGGTGTTCATTCAGATCACGTTACACGCGTGAGTAACATGCATGCTGCAACATATCTATGTATCATTGGACATATGAGGTACACGGGACGCAGCCGTATTTAGACGGTGACTTAAGTGTGTGGTAGACTGTTGTGTGACTGTATAGCCATATAGTCATGCGACATGTTCATATATACTCACAGTCCTGACACATTAGCTCAGGACCGCAGGCTGTTGACTAACACCATAGGGAAGTAGACTGCATGGTGGTGAAAATAAACATTGTAAAGATCTTTTTTAGCTGTGGCGTGGGAAATGTATTAAATGCCACTCATGAACTGAATTGAGAATGTATGTTAAATTCCTGTTTAATTCCTGGGGTGGGAATGTGAATGTCACCCAGATCCAGGGAAACAGAAGTGGAATTGAATTGGAATGACAGGAAACTGAATTGAATTCCATGAAATTCCATGAAATTCCACTTCTAAGAGAGTTTGTCTTGACTCACTAAACATTATAAATCAAACATTATGAATTAAATAAAAGACAGCTCAACAAATCAAATACATTCAATCATAATGTATGGATTACGGTTACATGTTCATGTACATCAGTACCACCTTAAAGGTTCCTTTAACATTTCATGATATTCAGGTATGATAATATTTAACACTATGTGTAATCTCAGATATGTGGTAAGATCTCATCATCTTGCTGAAATTTGTCACAGACTGGCTCAGGTATGTGACAAAGAGACCACGCAGAACTTTAACTAAGACAAATAAGGCAAAAAAATTATATCAAATGCTAAACGGTGGAACCAAAACCTGTTGAGAGAGAGAGAGAGAGAGAGAGAGAGAGAATGACATATCTGCTCAGGTCTATAAAGCTGGCTGTCTCTAACATTCTCTCTGTCTCTGTCTGTGATCACTTATTTTGTGTTTCAACATGATTTATACCATGGTCTGGGTGAATACTCAATTCTGATTGGCTGCAGGGTGTCCATTAATTCCTGATAATGGACACCTACCCAGTAGTTCCAGTGAAACTGTCTGTTCACTGTTCTAAATTAATGCGCTGGCTACGTAGTATCAGCCTGTATCTAAAATGAGTAACCATAGCAACAGGGACGCAGTCAAAGCCTCCGTTTACAATTTGTATGTTCGTGAAAATCTTGATATTGATTTGGGGAAAATGACATGGCTGGATAGCTAGTTAGTCTTGTTGTTAAACTGTACGCAATGTTATTGACTTTGATTGTTCCAGGTACTAGTCAAACCCTCGGGTGTTACCAGGGAAACTGAGTTATGGCTTGTGAAAAACTTTAGATTTTGATTACAAAATGCATGAAAATATAAATGGTCTTAATTTTTTTTTCTTTGGCAAGTGATCATGGTATAAGCGGGATAATGCCCTTTGAGGTGTCCATAATCAGAAATTAATGGACTCCCCGTCGTCCATTAATTCCTGATAATGGACACCTCGTCGGGCATTATCCCTTATGTATAACACACTTTTTTTTTTATAGTGTTGCAGTCGTCTGACAACAGAAACAGAAAGATATGTCAGTGACAACACCTGTATTGTGTTATACATTATGTTGAAACACAAAATGAGTGATCACAAACAGAGTTATGGGTGACAGATAGCTGGCTTTAGCAATGGTGAGAACTGAGCTATATCCTACAGAAGTACGGCAGCCATGTTTGTGAAAAAGGTCTTTTTCCTGTAGTTTTTTTTTTTTTTCAAATTCCAATTCCAATTCCTCAGTTCAATTGGAATTGATGAGTTCATTCATGAATTGACCCCGACCCTGCTACCTAATGCTGCACATAGTGACAGAATGCTGAGTGTGTATTTATAAAGTGGCATGTGCAGTCTACTGTCTATTGTACATCTTTGCAATGATGTATGTTTCCAACATGTTTCTACACCAGTGACACCAGGACAAATCCCACAACATATATTGCTCTTGACGAATAATCAGATTCTGAAATGTGTACGACAAATAATTAGTGTGATTTTAATATCAACGTGCAATTATAGAGCCAATTTTGCGACTCTATGGCAAAAAAATGACTTCATTTTCGTTTTTGCCTTTAAAGATTAGATTCACATTGCTGATACTATGTAGCAGTAAGGATTTTTCTCTCCACTACTACACAGAAAATATTCCACTCAGTCACTGCTTGACTAAGAACATGTCATGTTGATGTGCGTCGATTTCCATTAACATTAGGTTTAGGAAAATGTTTGTCTAGTAAATATCCAGAAAATCTAACAAAATATCCCACGTTCATTTGCTTATTTCAAGCCAAAGAACTATGAACTCAATGTCCATCTGTCCATACATACATACATGCATATATACATACATACATACGTACATTCATCCATCCATCCATCCATCCATCAGTCAATGTCATGTAAAAACAGGAATTATTCTCTAAAATGCATCAGAATTTAATGAGACTACTTGTAAGTTCTTTAAACTATAGTGTACTTTCAAGTTAAAGCCTGTTTTTGGACGTCTCTCTCTCTCTCTCTCTGTTTGTCTCTCTCTCTCTTTATGTCTTTCTGTCTCTCTCTTTCTGTCTCTCTCTCCCTCTCTTTCTCTCTCCCTCTCTCTCTCTGTCTCTCTCTCCCTCTCTTTCTCTCTCTCTCTGTCTGTCTCTCTCTCTCTCTTTATGTCTTTCTGTCTCTCTCTTTCTGTCTCTCTCTCCCTCTTTCTCTCTCCCTCTCTCTCTCTCTCTCTCTCTCTCTCTCTCCCTCTTTCTGTCTCTTTGTTGTACCCCATTTTTCTCTCTATCTGCTTTAGTGAGTGATCTTCAGCATGTGGAAGTCTTTGTGTTTTACTCAAATAGATTGTTTTGTCTGTATGTATGAATGTATATGTGCTTTTATCTGTATCTTCTTTTGCCTCCTACATATCATGTAAGATTCTGTACATAATAGCCTACAACAAATGACTTATTACTAAATAATACATATTTTAAATTGAAGTTTAAGTTCAAGTTTAGAATAGCTTCAGCCAAGACGCTGTTTTCATGCAAAATCCAAATCTGTTTGCGAGCCAGACTGCAGCAGACGGCAGGCCCGAGTCCTGAAACCTGACACCTGACATCATCTGGTTTGGGGATCTTTGCTATTTGAAGGAAACCAGATGTAATTCCCCTCTTGGAAAAAAATCCTCCCGAACCTGGAGCTCCCATTCTACTTCCTCAAACTGCAGGCGATATAAACTCACACACTGACCTACTTCAGCAACACAGAAAGAAGCCGTCAGACTCTGAGGAATTCACCCAACTCTTCTTCTCAACTTTCGGACTAAAGGTAAACTAACTTTGGAATGATTTATGAGCATTCATTTCCAGTTAAAGATTTACTTTCATTTTTGAGATTCCTTCCCCTTGAGCGGAGTTAGGTTTAGCGTTAGGGTTAGAGGAAACAAATTCATAAGATTGAGATGGTAAAAATCATTCATAATAGGATTAGGACAGACTAAAAGTAATTTGCACGAAAGGTAAACTAACTTCAGCATAACTGAACTGAACTGGTGGCAAGTTCAGCATAATAATGAGACTTTGAGTTTGACTTTTAAGATTCCTTCCCTTTGAATATAAGCTCAGATAAATTCATAAGTATTTTTTTGCCAGCTAAGAAAGTAAATTCATTCTAATAGGATTAGGATTATGCTATAATGATTGTGACCCAGTTGTATGTTAAAAGAAGGAGTTTTGGAAGTCAGTGCTGCAGCCTATACTGAGAACTATGCAGAGTCATGTGCATGTGATGTCATGTGCATGTGACGCATTAATACATATTTACTATATTTTCATATTAATTTACACCTTGATGGCTTATGCAACACCATATTAATTGATCTCAAAGTAATAAAGGAAAAACCAACATGAGGATTTGATAATGACTCTTACAGTCCTTTTCATTGTTTAGATAAACTGGAAATCATTTGCATAGACCATCATAGGCTACTATTTATATTTGAGTAATTTCCCTTGAGTCACCCAAGGATACAGCTGCTAGATGTCGGATGCTGTAACCTGAAACAAGCTCACACGCTGAAAGTGAATGAAAAGGAGATGCTGCTGCAGACCAGGTGCAATAAAGTGCAGTCGGCTTCAAAGTTCACACAGTTTTGTTTTTCTGCATTTAGTCAAGTCAACGTTTATTGCAAAAGTTTATTTGTAAAGCTCTTTTAACAAACAGGTTTGCCACAGAGGGCTTTGCTGAGAACGAAATCCAGATAAAAGCAAGAGAGAATAAAACAGCAGGAAGCTCCAGACTGCAGGGGGGCAAGCAGAGGGAAAGGGGGAGTTAAGGTTGGGATGAAGAAACAAGTCTTGAGTCTGGACACAAACATACTGAGACAGAGTCTGAATCGCTGATGAGGGCAGGAAACTTATTCCAGAGGAGACCCAAAAGTTTACCAGTGTCCTACACATATAAGACAAAAGCCATAAGCATGTGTTATGTACCTATTTAGTTCAGTGTAGAAAGTTTTTTGAAGGCTGATACTACTACTATACTACAATTTTTGGAATGAAGCTGCCCATAGCCAATTTTCATTATCTAAAAATGTGACCGTTTCATGCTAACACAACTCCAAAAATGACATGCATTCATTGTTTTCCCCAGACTTTTATTCTTGCTAGAGTAGAAAACCTTTGAGACAGTGTTTAGACCAGTAGCTGTCAATCCAGTGGCCTCAAGACCCAACAGCATGCAGGTTTTCCTTCCAAATCAGCTGCTGCAGTGTTTGGATGCAGCAAAAACCTGTGTACTATTTGAGCCTCAAGGGCACAGGACTAAAAACCAGTGATTGATACCATGATGTGACACTACAACTCTCCACTGAAACCCATACAAAGACATTTTTTTAGTTGGTTGACTGCCACACTGCACTGGAATGATTTGATCCGACACAACACTGATATCCGCTTTTTTAACAAAAGGACAATATTAGCCCTTTATATCGTTTTACCCTTGCTCAGTTTTCACGCATCTCATGTTTCTTCTGTGCTGCTGCTGTTGCAGGATGTTGGTGTGTGTGTGCATGCTGCTGCTGGCGGCCTCGGCTCTGGGCCATCCTCTGGACGAAGCCACGCTGGACGCCCAGTGGGAAGACTGGAAGATCACACACAGGAGGGAATACAACGGCCTGGTCAGTGTCTGTCTGTATTTATGTGACTGTATGTTTGTATGTATGTGGGTGAGTAGGAACTGTAGATAGCCATTATATTCAAGAAGCAGACCGCAGTCCAGATGCGGACCTGAGAAAGGATCTGCACAGACTAGGGCTATTGTCGATTAATCTATCAATTATTTTCTCGATTAATCAATTAGTTGTTTGGTCTATAAAATGTCAGAAAATGGTGAAAAATGTGGATCAGTGTTTCCCAAAGCCCAAGATGACGTCCTCAAATGTCTTGTTTTGTCCACAACCCAAAGATATTCAGTTTACTGTCATAGAGGAGTAAAGAAACCAGAAAATATTCACATTTAAGAAACTGGCATCAGAGAATTTTGACTTATTTTTCTTAAAAAATACTCAAATCGATTATCAAAATAGTTGGTGATTAATTTAATAGTTGACAACTAATCGATTAATCGATTAATCGTTGCAGCTCTAGCACAGACCAAACAGTGTTCTAGTTATAAATTCCAATCACTTCTTTTATGCAAATTCCTTAACACTGCAGAGCTGCACATTCCGATCACCTGCACATTAGTCTTTGAGAATTGCACTTCACTCCTTATTTGGTTCAAGGTTCAGAGATAAAGAATGAGAGAAGCAGAGTGAAAGAGGGGAAAAGGGAAGGAAAGACCAGAGTGACTGCACCATTACTGAGAAATTTTCATCATTACTGGACTCCCAGTTGTTCTCCAGTAAATGTGCACTTTAGTTGTTTTTTTTACGATAATGGGTATTTCTCCGAATACATAACTCAGCTTACAGAACCACTTTTGTTCTTCAGTAGGCTAATATAGTCAAAATGTGCACATAAATTGTCTCTTAAAGAATAATTTTTTTTTATGCTCTTTGTTGTGCCTATTTCTTACAAGTAAAATACAGCATAGCAAACATCCATAACATTCTGCACTGCTGACTCTTCAAAGCACTGTACATCAAAAATAAAAAAAACCCATTTGTAGTTCTTTGAAGCAAATTTAATTGGTTTCACTTAATGTTTTAATAGACAAATATAATAGACAAATATGAATTATTGTAAGTTTATACCCATGCGGTTAATCTGCACATTTGTTATCTAGACGTTTGTTTGAGTGACTGGTCCTTCTCAAATAGATTGTTTTGTCTGTATGTATGAATGTATATGTGCTTTTATCTGTCTTCTTTTGCCTCTGCTTCTCTCTCTCTCTCTCTCTCTCTCTCTTTCTCTCTCTTTCTGTCTATCTCTCTCTTTCTGTCTCTCTTTCTGTCTCTCTCTCTCTGTGTCTGTCTCTCTCTCTTTATGTATTTCTGTCTCTCTCTCTTTCTCTCTCTCTCCCTCTCTCTCTCTCCCTCTCTTTCTGTCTCTTTGTTGTTCCCCATTTTCCTCTCTCTCTGTCTCTCTTTCTTTATGTCTCTGTCTTTCTCTTTCTGTCTATCTCTCTCTCTCTGTGTGTCTGTCTCTCTCTCTCTCTTTATGTATTTCTGTCTCTCTCTCTCTTTCTGTCTCTGTCTCTCTCTCTCTTTCTCTCTCCCTCTCTCTTTCTGTCTCTTTGTTGTTCCCCACTTTTCTCTCTCTCTGTCTCTCTCTCTTTATGTCTCTGTCTCTCTCTTTCTGTCTATCTCTCTCTCTGTGTCTGTCTGTCTCTCTCTCTCTCTCTCTCTTATGTATTTCTCTCTCTCTCTCTCTTTCTGTCTCTGTCTCTCTCTCTCCCCCTCTCTCTCCCCCTCTCTTTCTGTCTCTTTGTTGTTCCCCATTTTTCTCTCTCTCTGTCTCTCTCTCTTTATGTCTCTGTCTCTCTCTTTCTGTCTATCTCTCTCCCTCTCTGTCTCTTTCTCTCTCTCTCTCTCTCTCTCTCTCTCTCTCCCTCTCTGTCTGTCTCTTTGTTCCCCATTTTTCTCTCTATCTCCTTTGTGAGTGATCTTCAGCATGTGGAAGTCTTTGTGTTTGACTCACCGTCTGTCTCCATCTGACTCAGTTTATCAGCTCAGTCAGGTCAGCGTCGGTCTCGCCTCTCTCGGCGGACTCTAGGTGTTACTTTGGGAAGTTGCAGCTCAAACGTTCACTTTGGTTCAGTCAGTTCTCTCTTTGAACTGCTGATAGAATATTAAACAGAGCAAGACGAGGCTCTTAGGAATTTGCTTAGGCTGCGTTCACACAGCAGGTCTTCACGCTCAATCCTGCACTGCTGCTTGACTTTTGACTGAACTTGAAGCGTTTCCCCAAATACCAAACGATCTGCTGTTTGGCTTTCTTTCCATTGTGTTGTTTTCTCTATACTATCGCTGGCTCAGCCAAAATTAGGACAGTTGTCTCAGGTGAATGACAGAAGATTTACTTAACTTACATACTGTATACATACACTTACATATTAATGGCCAGTGGTGGAAGAAGTACTGAGATCTTTTACTTAAGTAAAAGTAGCAACACAACAATGTAAAGATACTCCATTACAAGTAAAAGTCCTGCATTCAAAATCTTACTTAAGTAAAAGTACATAAGTATTGGCAGCAAAATACTTAGAGTATCAAAGTAAACGTACTCATTATGCAAACTGTCCCCATTTAGAGATATTTATCATAAATTATTGGAATATTAATACTGATTTATTGACATACATGTACATGTAAGCAGCATTTTAAAGTTGTCAACGTGAAGCTAATCTTAACAATTTAGCTATACTTTTGGGTAGTCTAATCTATAACAATGCTAATTTATAGTTATTTTATAAAGATGATCAAACATTTAAATATAAAATATTGATCTGAAAAGTAACTAGTAACTATTATTTCCCAATATATATATATCCAATATTTCCCTCTAAAATGTAGTGGAGTATAAGTACAAAGTAGCATAAAATGGAAATACTCAAGTAAAGTACAAGTACCTCAAAATTGTACTTAAGTACAGTACTTGAGTAAATGTACTTAGTTACTTTCCACCACTGTTAATGGCTCACTGACAGATTCCCATATGAGCGTTCAAATACTCCTGTAGGTTGTATGCCTCTGGATCCAATTTTGTGGCACATATCCACATATCCCTGACTGATATTGAAAAAAGATGTGACTCAGATTTTTGAGGTTTTTGTGGGAGTCTTCCCCTGTTCTTATTCACAGTCTAAGTTTGGAGGGCGTTGTTTCCATTTATTGTTCCATAACTTGGATGTGGTGAAGTCCTTTGAGGCTGTGACTGAGATTGAGGGCGATACAAATAAACTTGACTTGACTTTTGCTGTGCACACTGATTTGAAAACATCTGATCTGTGTCACATGCGAGTGAAAAGTCAGAATTGGGACACTTTCGGTTTCAGCCTTTGACAATAAAACAGCAACGTCATCTATTGCAAAACAAGAATCAGTGCCAATAAATGTTGTATGATAGATTTGCCCTTGAGCAAGACAGTGGATCCATTCACTCACTGTTAGTCGCTCTGGATAAGAGTGTTATCTACATTGTAAATCTTTAACACATGCTAAAAAGCAACTCAGTTTGTGCTGTACTTAACCAGACACGCTGTACATTTCGAGGGAAACAGTGTAAACTGGAACAGCAGGAAATTTGAGGAACAAGGTTTACCGTGACCGTTCTGTTTCCTTCTTGTTGTTATTGACCCAGAGATAAAAAGAGACAGATGGAGTCAGAGAACAGAGAACCAAAAGTGAAGCAGGACACGCACAATGAGAATGATCAACAACTGGATCAATCTTTTTCATCCTTAGCCAATCATTCAATAGTTTCCAAAAGGCTATAGATCCATTTTTGATAAAGAAAACAGCATTACCATAGTTCATCAGTAGTTCTTCAATATCTCTAAAACATAGACCATTCAGACATTTAGCCAACCAATGACTTAATTTGTCTAATATTCTTTAAAATTTGCCCATATTTTGGTGCAGTTTTTGTTTCTTGTTTTAACCTGGCTATGTGCTGAAATGTTTGCCTTTTTATTTTAGGTTTTATAACTTATTATGAGACTATTATTCTTTTCCTTTTCACCATGATGTGTATATTTTAAACTAAACACTATTGTGATGCTCACAGATTTCAGATGAATTGTCAGCTGCCATGTGAGAAACCTAAAAAAAACATACTAGTTTTAAAGCTGCACTAGGCTAAGATTTTGCATAAAAATACACACCTTTTATCAGCCTAAATCACCAATCTTTTCAAATCTTTCTATCATTCTGTGTTTTCCCCTCCCAGTTCAGTTTCCCTGTGACAAAACTCTCCACTCCTCCTTTTCTCCTCCCAGTTCTTGGCTGTGAAGAAGATGGGAAATGTAGTTCAGTGGGTGTTAAAACATGGAGCCTGGCTCGGCTTTACTTTCCTGGCCGTAACTGAGCATCTGTCTTCCCTTTCCTGTTCCTCAGGCTAGAGGTCACTGCTGCACAGCTGTGTGTGTGTATGTGTGTGTGTGTGTGTGTGTGTGTGTGTGTGTGTGTATCTGTGTGTCTGTGTTCCTTCCATTTCTTGTTTGTGTGAGTATCTTAGTCTATGTGTATGTGCACGTTTTTATCTGTGTGCCTATGTGCATGTTTGTCTGTGTATGTGTGTGTGTGTGTGTGTGTGTGTGTGTGTGTGTGTGTGTGTGTGTGTGTGCATGTGTTTACATGATAGCATCATTAAGTGGCACATATTCACATTCCAGTGAAGTCAGCAGAAGAATCTCTCTCCCTCTCTCTCTCTCTCTCTCTCTCCCTCTTATTATAAAATACCAGGTTTTAATCAGCATTCCTCCAACAGTTCCTCTAATTCAACCCTCCTTGAACTGACATCCCTGTAATAGAATCAAAGTCTGCTCAAATCATTTGCATATTCCATTACTGGAATGGATATCAAGATAGAAAGTAATGATTATAGTTATGCTAATGGTTGTTAAGACGACGAATACTAAGCAGAGCAGGGGTTTTTTCTTAAGGCAACCAAGCAATGTTCCCATGTCTTTTCCTATGTTGTGTCTGTGTGAGCTGCAGATTTTCAAAGTGCTAAACGAATGTAGTTCCTGTGAGGAGTGTCTTCAGTTTCTGTTACTGACATTACACAAAGTCACACATGTCATTTTGTCGCATTTTGTCGTCTGTGTCGGTGTGTTAGGGCGAGGAGGGGATCCGGAGGGCCATCTGGGAGAAGAACATGCGCATGATTGAAGCCCACAACGAGGAGGCGGCACTGGGCATGCACTCCTACGAACTGGGGATGAACCACCTGGGAGACATGGTGAGTGCGACTTTAAGGCTCTGTTCACACCGCAGGACTTCACGCTCAATTCCAAATTTTTGCTCGTACTGTATTTTTTTTTGTTCGTGTCTGTTCTAGGATGTAACATGTCACATGCCAGTATGAACTGAGAGTGATGTGGAAAAAACACACTAAGCTTCTCCTGCTTGTTTCAAACACATTTCGATTAACGTATGAGCCTTTGAATTTTTGACTGAACTGATGCCTCACCCTAAATACCAGTTGAGCCAGCTGTTTGGCTTTTTATCCATTGTTGAGTATCATTTCCTTCTTGGAGCCAAAATGATGACATTTATCTCAGTTAAATGACGTAAGATTTACTGGTAACACTTTACAATAAGGGTCACTAAGTTAAGGGTTAGTTAATGCTTAATAAGCATTAACTAACCCTTAATTAACAGTTAACTAATGTGTCTGCTAATCATTTACTAATGGTGTTCATGTTAACTAAGGTATTAATTTATACATTATTTAATAGTCATCTTTATAAACTATTAAATAAGGTATAAATTAATACCTTAGTTAACATGAACACCATTAGTAAATTATACATTAGTTAACTGTTAATTAAGGGTTAGTTAATGCTTATTAAGCATTAACTAACCCTTAACTTAGTGACCTTTATTGTAAAGTGTTACCGATTTACTGACAAATTCCAATTTAAGTGTTCAAGTTGCATGTTGGTCGCATGCGTAGGGATTTGACTTTGCACCACATGTCTATGTGGTCAAGATGGGAATTGGTAAAAAAAAATTTGACTCCATGCAGCTTTTTGTTGTTCACGCGGACTAGAAAACATCAGATCTGTGTCACATGTGAGGGAGGAAAATCTGAATCGGCTGCAGTGTGAACAGAGCTTTACTCTGCATTCAGAGCATCAGCCACAATCTCAGTGTCATTAGCAACCCTTGCAAGTGACAGCTAACATCTCTTTTGTCCCACTTTGTTTGACACTCTTTTTGCTCATTTTAATCGCACTGGTGGAGTCACGTGTCTCCTGTATTTTGGGTCAGCGTAGTAAACTCACAAAAAAAAAAAAAAGTCCCTTAAGTGCCAGCGATCCATTTCTCCCTCTGGAGTCCAGGCTTTCAGCTGATGCGGACTGCAGCCACACATGCACGCTGCAGCCTGCTGAGGCAAAACAAAGGCTTGGTGAC